>NC_053434.1:56119492-56221435 GCF_007990345.1 Gossypium hirsutum
ATAATTAATGAAATAAAATGGGAAAATAACAAAAAATGATCATTTTCTCCATAAGTTCTGCCAAATTTTTCTCTCCACCATAGCTAGGGTTTCAACACTTTTAAGCCTTGATTGTAAGTGATTTCTATGCCGTATTTAATGTTCTTTCATTTTTGAAATCTCGTAACTCGGTTTACTGTTTCTACCAATATTTTTAGCTAGGGTTTATATTAAAAATTTATCCATGAATGATATGCATGAATTTTGATGTTTATGGTAGAATATGAAACTTGAGATTGTGTTAGACAACTTTTGCTAAGTGATTTTACGTAAAAACGACTAAAATGACATAATCGGTAAAAATACCTAATGTTCATAAGTACATGTTAGAGTGAAGAATTGGATGTTTCTGTAGAAGGGAAAAATGATCAGCATATCATAAAACATAAGAAACTAGGATGAAGTTTAATTTACGAGATTGGGCAAAAGTGTAATATGTGAAAGTTAGGGCAAAATTGATTTTTTCCAAAATATGATTTTGGTTGATTTGAATAATATGAGTCCTAATTAGGCTATATTTGAATATAGCGCAAGGAAATCAAAATTCAAGCTAAATCGGCAAAATACCAATTGGACAAAATGGTAAAATGACCATTTCGCATACGAGGTAAGTTCAAATGTAAATATGTAATATAACCTTATTTTAAATCATTTAATGCTATTTATACGATATATGATTGTTATCATGCAATTCATGCTTTGTGGTCATTGTTGGACAACATGCAAAAATTTTATGAATTATGTGAAAAATGTGAAAGACTACCGAAGTATCGTCATGGGTATTCCAAGGAGAATGGTAAAGGAGTACGAACGAGGAAAGTATCGTTGAACCTTAGGAATAGATTCGGATATTTGGGCATCCGAGCTTGTTGAGTTGAGTCTGAGTTCACTTATGGATGCAAACGTCCGAACTCGTTGAGTTGAGTCCGAGTTCGTGAGATGTAACTAGGCATCCGAACTCGTTGAGTTGAGTCCGAGTTCACTTATGGATGCGAACGTCTGAACTCGTTGAGTTGAGTCTGAGTTCGTGAGATGTAACTAGGCATCTGAGCTCGTTGAGTTGAGCCCGAGTTCACTTATGGATGCGAACGCCCGAGCTCGTTAGTTGAGTCTGAGTTCGCTTATGGCGGGTTACATGGTAGCTTGGCTACATATGTGACACTTTTGTGCAAACTTTCCATGTATCCGAGTTATATTCCGATGTGTTCAATGGGTAAAATTCTACTAAAATGGAAGAATACTCAAGATGCAAGTGACGTATTGGTAAGTGTTGTAGAATGGGCACTTTGGACAGGTATGTACTTAACCCTCGGGTTGAGACTTGATACGACAACAATAATTTAGTAAGACGATGAATGATGAATAGAAATGTGATATATGTTTTGGTGATATTATGCTAACGTTGGTTGGTATAATTGCTTGTAAAGTTATTTGTTATTTGCATGTGAACTTACTAAGCATTTATGCTTACTCCTTCCCTTCCATTCCTTGTAGTTTTGACAAGCCAGTTTGGAGATCAAGACGGTCGGAGGCACGCTCACACTATCAACGGACCATCTCGGTATGGTGGCTTGCATATTTTGGGAATATGGCATGTATAGCATTATAATCCTTTTGTGTATATAATCTTATGATATAGCTCATGGATGGCATGGAAATGTTTGAGAATGATTAGCTATTGGAGTGGCTAATCGAGATATATTTGATAACACGTATGCTTTATGTGCTAATTAATCTATGGAAATCCATAAAATGGTGAAATTGGCTATAAAACAGAATCACACAGCAGCAGTGATGTGAGTTTGAAAAATCACTAAAAATAATAGAGATAGAATTATATGATGAATAAAATATGTAATTTAATCCTAATGAATATATTTTCATGTGGAAGAAACAAAATAGGTAAAAGAGTTGTATTTTATGAGATATTTACGTTTTGGTGAAACAGGGTCAGAGCAATTTCTGGATTCCCTATTTTGAATTTAGAAATTCACCATAATTTGTGCAAAACTAATTAGGACTCACAATTTATATGTATGATTCCTTATTGAGTCTATTTCTAGGTGAAATAAACGGCATAGTCATTGAATTTCTGTAAAGAAATAAATTTGATTCGTAGTGCACAGGGGTCAGAGTAGCCGAACCCTGAAACAGGGGAGACTTTAACTAATAAACTGTACTAATTGGCCCAACCAAAAAATCTATAAAAAAATTAGTAGATAGATATATGAGTCTAGTTTCAGGAAAAAATTACAGATCTTAATTTTGAGTTTCGAAACTCAAGATATGAATTTTTAAGCGACTGTGATGTAGTTAGCCAGCTTGTCTGGAAATTTAAAAATAAATTGTTTGAGCTGTTTAATTAATGAATTAAGTCCGTTAACACCTCGTGCTCGACTCCGGCAATGGTCTCGGGTACAGGGGCGTTACAAAAGTGGTCTTTTTGAGTTACCTTTTTCAATTTTCGGTAATCTATACAGATTCTCCATCTTGTTACTATCCTGGTTAGTATCAACTCATTGTTTTCAATCTCTACGACTGTAACACCTCATTTATTTTGCACGAACTGAACCAGACTTACCCATGAACTATATGAGATGGGGTAAATAATACCCACATCTACCCATTTTATAATTTCTTTTTTACCACATCCTTCATAATTGGGGTTAGTATCCATTTTCCATCAATTGTTCCTTGCTCACCATCCTCTAAGATGATGTTGTACATCCAGGCAAATAGATTGATGCCTCGAAATATCGACTATGGTCCATCCGATAGCCCTTTTAAATTTCTTCAGCACTTTAATTAGTTTTTCCTCCTGGTCTTTAGTTAGCTTAGCTGAAATAATCACAAGAAAGTAAAAGCGTCACCTAAATAAACATATTGTAGACGTGAGGGTAGTACCTTGAGTCTAATTTAGGTGGCTCTTTGATTGATGTTTTTTGTTGAACATGCTCTCTGGTCGCGAAATCCAAATATTCAAAACAAGATTGCAGAATAAATCCCTTTGAATTAGCTTTTAGCAAAGCTAAGTATTCCTCCCCTTCTTCATCACTAGGAAGGTCTGACATTAAAAACCGCACCAATGGGTCTTCTACAGAATTGAGTTCCTATTCGACGACTAAAGCTTTAAATTGGGATACTGCAGAACACTCGTCAATGACATCAGGAAATCTCATAGACTTAAATACATTAAATGTTACATGTTCATCCTGAACACACGTGGTAAGCTCACCTTTTGTACATCAATTAAATTCTTTCCGGTTGCCAAGAAAAGTCTTCCTAGGATAATTGGTACTTCCTTATGTTCTTCAAAATGTAAGTGTAACACTCCTTACCCGTACCCAGTACCGGGACAAGGTACGAGATGTTACCAAACATAAACATGGACAATTCGAAAAATACGAGTTATAAAATTTTGTTTCAAATTTAAAAGCAATTGAATAAAATCATAATGTTATTGTTATGGACCTACGAGGTCCAAAACACGCGATAAAAGCGGTTCGGCCCTAATCCGGGAACTTAAGAAAATTCTAGAAAAAAATCTAGGTTTAAGCCTCACACGCCCATGTAAAGGCATTGCACATGCCCGTGTGCTTGGGACACGCCCGTGTCCTTTACCCGTGTTGAATTATTGGAATTTATTTTTCATTTCGAACCTACAGGGGCTTTCATAGGGACGAGAACACGCCCGTGTCCGTAGCCCGTGTCCCTCACATGACCATGACATACCCGTATGCAAAAACATAGACATTCTATTTATGACATCATCATTCATTTAGTGGCATACAACCAAGGCAGATGCCCGTGTACTAGACCATGTCCTCCACACAGCTGAGACACATGGTCGTGTCTCTGCCTGTATGTTTACTACCATGCATACTGACTTAAAAATTTTAGGTGCAGGGGACACACGGCCATACAACATGCACGTGGGGCTAACCATGTGCCACACACGGCCTAGACACATGCCTGTGTGTCACACACGGTCTACCCGTGTGGACCGTTTTGAGACTATCTACCAAGCCTTTGGTCACCCTCAAACATCCATGCATGCTTATAAGCCTCAATGGTATTTAACATGGCCTAAATATATTCTTAAACCATCTTGGCAAAGCCTATTGCATGTTAACCTCATCTCATTGGTTAGCACATGCTTGGTTATCCCTTTTATTAAGGATTATCATATCACATTTCTCATTTTACCATATACTATTTTATGCCATATCTACTCTCAAGTTATTAGGCCTCATTTCATATATCCATCCATGATACCACATCGACACACCACATGAAACACTTAAACTTAAGCATGCAAAATAAGTAGGGTTACAACCCATATCAATATGAGCCACATCTCATGGCTATATACAAAAGAATAAGTATATCATTAAAAGCCATTTCATTGGCTAGCCAAATGACACATATAACAAAATGACTATAACCCTATACATGCCATTTAACAAAATGAAAGTTTCCTTATACCAAGTGAGACAAGTTGATAGTGTAGACAATGCTCCAACCGTATTCTGATCTTTACGAGTCCTTGAGCTCTATAAGACAGGGAAAAGAAAGGGGGTAAGCATTAACATGCTTAGTAAGTTCGTATAACAGAAAGTAAACTTACCGGACATTTAAATACACAGTCATTATATGCCATGTCATCCATCAATTGTAATTACACTTTTTCCTAACACATACACTCAATCACCAAGTTAGTCTCAAATATACCAAAATACATAGATGAGCTTATCATGTCAAGTACACATTCTAATTCATGTTTTCTCATGACACTTTCACATACATTTGTCCATTGAATTATTGATCTCTCGATGGATATTTCATTTATCCATATTCAGTGGTTTTCCTTTTTTGGGTACCATCTCGAGTCTCAATTTAGGCAATGGAGTCACCAGTCCAGGCTAATTTCCCATTATACCATATACCATAAGGCTTTGTTGGATTGCCAATCCAAGCTAAATCCTCAATATAACAGAGCATTTCTCTTAGAGTCAATCTGGGTGGCCAGTCCAGTATTTATCTAGTCAATTAGGATTACCCATCCAGGCTAAATCCTTTCTATACCAAAATCAATGGATTACCCATGACAGCCCAAAATTGCCCCTAGACGGGAAGTGGTTTCGAGACCGCTAAACCGAGTCACTGAAATGTTTGAATGTGATATTTATTGTCTAGAATATGTAATTATGAATGTGTAAAAATTTCAAGCTTCGATTTAGTCGATTGCATGTGAATTCAGTTAGTAGGATTTGTGTGACACTTTTGAAATGTGATAGGCTAATCTATAAGGATCTAATAGTGCATGTAATAAAAAGGGAGGACTTGCATGTCAAATTTCCCCCCTAATTAGTAGTGGCCGGCCATGCTATGAGTGGAAACATGTCACAAACATGTTATGTTAGTGAGGTATGTTAGGAAAAATAAAATAAGGAGTATGGGTAATAAAGAAATGGAAAAAAAAAGAAAGAATGTGTGTGAGTGTTCCCCCCTTGCCGTGAGTTAAAGAAAAGAAAAAAAAATTTGTTCATCCTTTTTCATTTCTTTTGCCCGAAAATTCTAAGGAAGGAGGAATTCATTTCTTTTGGCCGAAAATTCTAAGGAAGGAGGAAGGAGTTCTTGCTTCATGTTTGGTTTGGAAGAGGATTAGGAGGAGGTTTGGCCATACTTGTATCTAGATTAAGGTATGTTTGAGGTTGTGCCATGAGATTCATGCATGTTTTTAGTTGCTAGCTTGAGTTCTAATTAGCCCATGGTTCAAATCTTTGCTATGTCATGGGGATGATATTCGGCCTAGGTGGATTTTGTGTTAATGCCATTGCATGCTAAATATGAAGCTTGTTAATGATACATGTGATGGTGGATTGATGACTCTTGGATTTTCTTTTTAGCATTTTTGAGTGAGACATTAAGTTCTTTGTTTAACCATGACCAAAATTGAAATGGTATGGTGTTGTGATGTATTCGGCCATGGTATATCCATAAGTATGATTTATGCTTATTGCATGGTAGGTAAGATTTGTGTTTTGGATTAATGTTCATGTTTAGTTATAATCAACTTTGAGATTCGGCTCTTGCACATATATATATATGTTTGCACATGACGTATTGGTATGACATATACAATATCTCAAGGTATATATTTACATATGATGGTGTTTCGGTTATGGAGTACATGATGGATGCGTATTGAGTTATAATATGTAATGCATTAGTTAGTAAAAGGTATGCCATTTGTGTGTGGTATTGAGTATATAATTGGCCTCAACATAGACATGCATAATCGGCCACATGAATGAGTACATAGGTTGATGTGTTGTTCGGCCATAGGTAAGCATATTGAAGGCTTTATCTTGACTTAGAAAATTCGGCTAAGGAGAGTACTAACTAATGTGTTGAGTTTGATTCATGATTCCGTACATATGTGACTTTAATGTCTAATGAATATATGTGGGCCAAGTACCTTGAGTTCCTCTTTTTGATGCTCAAATGATTAAATCAATTTATTTGTTAAATTAAGCTCAAGAGCAAAGGGGAACTAAATCCGATAAAGGGAAGGAAAAAGTGGTCGAATAGCCATCGGAATTGTTCGACAACATCCGAGGTAAGTTTTCGAGTAATGGGACTTAAATTATGATTCGATTAGATTATGTCTTAAGTAAATCAAAATCATGCTCTTATATGTGGCTATTGAGCCGAAATTGTAAATGTGATAAGTGTCTTGTGTTTGAGCTTTGGTAATGAAAATGAAATATGAATGTGTCATGATTTATTGATATATGTGCATGGTTACTCGAATGATATCCGGGCTAAGTCCCGAAGGCTTTTGTGCTAAGCGACTACATCCGGACTAAGTCCCGAAGGCAATTATGCTAGTGACCATATCCGGGTTAAGACCCGAAGGCCTTGTGCGAGTGGTTATATCCGACTAAACCCCGAAGATGCTTGATTTGGGAACGAGCGATCTTGCTGTAAAAATTTAAATTAATACGCTCATAAAATCCCAGCGATGAGGTATGTTTCGTGTGTGCTTTGAATTAGTTGATCCCTTACAAATCTGTATTCGCTCAGTCGATAAATGAGCTACCGGCCTTTGGCTAAGTTGATCTTTTGTGTATGAACATAAGGGCTGGTAATGTGAAGTAAGTATGATATTGAAAATTTGTGCATATGAAATTATCCGTTTAGCTATATGAATGCTATACTTTTGTTGTGCTGGAATCCCTTGCTCAAAACTTACTAAGCATAAATTGCTTACTCCGTTTCTTTGTTTCTCTGTTTTATAGATTTTGGCTCGTCAGCTATCGGACTCGGGATTTTTGGAAGTCGAAGTCTCCCACACTATCAAAGCCCCCTTTTGGTACAATTTTGGTTGAACTTTGAAATGGCATGTATAGGACTACCCTTTTGTTGTTGGTCATGTACCCTTCGGTTTTGTGTAAATTTGGATAGCCATGCGAAAATGGCTTAAATATACTTTGATCATAGCATTATAATCGTTTTGTATGTTGTCCGTCGAGAGGTATGGAAATGTTGGTAACGGTTAGCCATGGGAAGGGTTATTCTTGATCACTTTTGGAATATGTATGACAAACTCTAGTTGATCCATGGAGGATCATGAAATAGGTAAAGTTTACCTTAAAAAAACAGATGCTGGCAGCAGCAGTGATGTGGATGTGAAAAATCACTAAAAACAGTAGGAATGGAATTAAATAGTGAATAAATTATGTAAACGAACCTTGATGAATCTATTTTCATAGGAAAGTAACGAAACGATCATATGGATAGTATGTTAAGAGATATTCAGGTTCTCGTGAGACAGGGCCAGAACGGTTTCTGGATTCCCTATTCCGACTTTGGAAATTCATTATAAATTAACCAGAGATAATTAGAAGTCATGCCATATATTCATAGATTCCTTTTTAAGTCTAGTTTCTATAGAAACAAACGAAATCAGTATTGAAGCCCTGTACAGGGAGATATCTAAGTCGTAATGCGCAAAGGTTAGTGTAGTCGATCCCTGTAACATGGGATACTTTGACTAATAAACTGTACTAATTGGCCTGACAAAAAATTCTAGAAAAACATTTGTAGATGCATATATGAGTCTAGTTTCAGGGAAAAATCACGAAGCTGATTTTCGAGTTGTGAAACTCAAGATATGATTTTTAAGGTGACAGTGACGCAGTTAGCCAGCTTGCCTGGAAAATTTAAAATGGATTGTGCAAAGAAGTGATTTAAGTCTGCAAACCCCTCGTGTCCGACTTCCGCGACGGACTCGGGTACGGGGTGTTACAATTTTATTGGTATCAGAGCTACGGTTTAGTCGATTCTAGGACTACCGTAATACGTTTGGGTCTAGCTATACATGCCATTTTGTGATTATTTGATAGTGTGGTGATTTCTGACGATTGAAAATGTGTTTATTTATAGTAATGGATCCCGATCCCGACCGAGCGGTAGCTGATGATCTTGAGAGTGTGGCGCCTGCTCCCGCACAAGGGACAGCTCCGTCGGACTCTCAACCGATTGCTAGTAATCCGAATGACGAAGCTAGACAAGCTTTCTATAGCGTAATGAATGATTGGTTCAACCAATACATTCGAACTAATATGGCTGTTCCTCAACCTCCATTCCTGACTAATGCCACCCCCGCACCTACAATACCTCCGGCAACTAACCAAATAAGGTCAAATAAGCCCCCAGTTGACAGAATCCGAAAACACGGGGCTACTGAATTTAAAGCTACGGACAGCGATGATGCTGAGCAAGCTGAATTTTTGTTGGACAACACTATCCGGGTACTCGACGAGCTATCTTGCACACCCGATGAGTGCATAAAGTGTACTATCTCCTTGCTATGTGATTCTGCCTACTATTGGTGGAATACGTTGACTTCTGTTGTGCCTAGAGAGCAAGTAACTTGGGAGTTTTTCCAAACCGAGTTTCGGAAAAAGTATATCAGTCAGAGATTCATTGACCAAAAACGGAAGGAATTTCTTGAACTCAAACAAGGTTCCATGTCGGTTACCGACTATGAACGAAAATTTGTGAGGCTTAGCCGATATGCGCGAGAATGCAGTTCTTCAGAAGCTGTGATGTGTAAATGTTTCGAGGATGGACTAAATGATGATATAAAGCTGTATGTTGGCATCTTGGAAATCCGAGAATTTGTGGTACTTGTTGAGCGAGCTTGTAAAGCCGAGGAGCTAAGTATGGAGAAAAGAAAAGCTAATATGGGAGCAAAGGAGTTTCGTAAGAGGTCTTCTTGGAAGCCCTTCCCACAGTCATCGAACAAATTTAGAGATGACTTAGGCCGGTCTAGGGACACTTCGGGTTTCTCTAGACGAGATCGCGATCGACCCCCTGTGAGCACACGAGTCACTTCGGTCGCCAGTGTTGGAAATGATCGTCGGGACAGAACGGAATGTCGATATTGCGGTAAATGGCATTCGGGGAGTTGTAGATTCCATGACCGCTCCTGTTACAAGTACGGATCAGTTGACCACTTCATTAAAGATTGCCCGAGGTTGTCTGAACAGAATGTAAATCAGAGTGGGAAATCGGGTGCTACCACTGCTCGAGGTAGACCATCTAGAAATACGGGCAATGCTAGTGGTGGTCAGAGAGGATCTAAAGATGCTACGACTAGATCCGAGGCTCGCGCTCCTGCTAGGGCTTATGCTATACGCGCACGCGAGGATGCTTCCTCGCCAGATGTTATTACCGATACTTTTACTCTCTTTGATACTAATGTGATTGCTTTGATTGACCCTGGTTCTACTCATTCTTATATATGCGAAACCTTAGCATCCAGTAAGACTTTACCTATTGAGTCTACTGAGTTCGTAATTCGGGTGTCAAATCCCTTGGGTCGTTACGTGCTTGTCGACAAAGTGTGTAAGAAATGTCCCCTAGTAATTCGAGGTTCCTGTTTTCCGGCGGACTTGATACTTTTGCCGTTTGATGAATTTGATGTTATTCTTGGTTTGGATTGGTTGACCGTGCATGATGCGGTTGTGAATTGCAAAAGCCAGACTATGGATTTGAGGTGCGCAAATAACGAGATGATCCGAGTTGAGTCTACGGACTTGGATGGGTTGCCAGCTGTAATATCCTCAATGTTGGCCCAGAAATATGTAAGAAAAGGGTGCGAAGCATACCTTGCGTATGTACTTGATGACAAAGAATTAGAAAAGAAACCCGAATCTGTGCCGGTGGTTTGTGAATACCCAGATGTTTTTCCTGAAGAATTACCGGGTTTACCACCTGTTCGGGAGGTAGAGTTTGGTATTGAGCTTGTACCTGGAACTACGCCAATTTCGATAGCTCCGTATCGTATGGCACCAACCGAGTTAAAGGAGTTGAAAGCTCAGTTGCAAGAGTTGACTGATAGAGGTTTCGCTCGACCAAGTTTCTCACCTTGGGGTGCACCAGTATTGTTTGTGAAGAAGAACGACGGAACCATGAGGTTGTGCATCGACTGTCGTCAGCTGAATAAAGTGACAATAAAGAATAAATATCCGATACCGCGTATTGATGATTTGTTTGATCAACTAAAGGGAGCCTCAGTGTTTTCAAAGATAGATTTGAGATCGGGTTATTATCAGTTGCGAATTCGAGATTCGGATATACCCAAAACTGCTTTCAGAACGAGATACGACCACTACGAGTTCTTAGTGATGCCGTTTGGGCTCACTAATGCCCCTGCGGTATTTATGGACTTGATGAATCGGATCTTCAGACAGTATTTGGATCGGTTCGTAGTTGTGTTTATTGATGACATCTTGGTCTATTCAAGAGATGAGACCGAACATGCTGAGCACCTGAGATTAGTGTTGCAAATTTTACGGGATAAGCAGTTATATGCTAAGTTCAGTAAGTGTGAGTTCTGGTTAAGAGAGGTTATCTTCTTGGGCCACGTGGTATCCGCATCGGGTATTCGAGTTGACCCGAACAAAATTTCAGCCATACTTAACTGGAAGCCTCCGAGAAATATTACTGAGGTTCGGAGCTTTTTGGGACTTGCCGGTTACTACCGACGGTTTGTAAAAGGTTTCTCGATGATAGCCACACCGATGACGAAGCTACTTCAAAAAGATGTTAAGTTCGAATGGACGGAAAAATGTCAGAAAAGTTTTGATCAACTGAAAACTTATTTGACCGAAGCTCCAATTCTAGTGCAGCCCGAATCAGGCAAAGAGTTTGTCATTTATAGTGATGCGTCCCTACTTGGGTTAGGTTGCGTATTGATGTAAGAAGGTCGAGTTGTGGCCTATGCGTCGAGACAATTAAAGCCACATGAGAAAAATTATCCGACCCATGATCTCGAACTAGCTGCCATCGCATTCACTTTAAAAATATGGCAACATTACTTATTTGGTGAAAAGTGCCATGTATTTTCGGATCACAAAAGTCTCAAATATTTGATGACTCAAAGAGACTTAAATCTGCGACAAAGACGTTGGCTCGAGTTGTTAAAGGATTATGAGCTTGTCATTGACTATCACCCGGGAAAGGCTAATGTGCTTGCGGACGCCTTAAGCCAGAAATCACTGTTTGCTTTACGAGTGATGAATGTACTCTTGTCTATTCTACCCGACAATGTGTTAGTAGCTGAATTAAAGGCCGAACCATTATTCATTCATCAAATTCGTGAAGCTCAGAAAGTCGACAATGAATTGGTTGCAAAACGGGCTGAGTGTGTTCCGAACAAGGAATTGGAGCTTCAAATTGATGATGGTGATTGTTTGAGGTTCAGAAGTCGTTTGTGTGTTCCAAGGAATTCGGAACTCATTTCGATGATTCTGAACGAAGCCCATTGTAGCCGAATGTCAATTCACCCGGGGAGTACGAAAATGTACAACGATTTGAAACGTCGGTTTTGGTGGCATGGTATGAAACGAGACATCTTCGACTTTGTTTCAAGATGTTTAATATGTCAACAAGTGAAAGCGGAACATCAAGTGCCTTCAGGATTACTTCAACCGATCATGATACCCGAGTGGAAATGGGATCGAGTCACAATGGACTTTGTGCTCGGACTGCCATTGTCAGCAAGTAAGAAGGATGCGATTTGGGTTGTTGTTGATAGACTGACTAAGTCGGCTCACTTTATCCCCGTGCGTACGGATTTTTCATTGGATAAACTAGCTGAATTGTACGTTTCTCAGATTGTGAGATTACATGGGGTACCTATTTCTATCGTGTCGGATAGAGATCCGAGATTCACCTCACGATTTTGGAAGAAATTGCAAGAAGCTTTGGGTACCAAGCTGCATTTTAGCACTGCTTTTCACCCCCAAACCGATGGCCAATCTGAGCGGATAATTCAGATACTTGAGGATATGTTGAGAAGTTGCATCCTCGAGTTCAGTAGTTCATGGGAACGGTATTTACCTTTGATTGAATTCGCTTACAACAATAGTTTTCAATCAAGTATGAAGATGGCACCTTACGAGGCTTTGTACGGTCGTAAATGTCGTACACCATTGTTTTGGACCGAGCTCGGTGAAAGTAAAATTTTCGGAGTTGATTTGATTAAAGATGCCGAACAGAAAGTAAAGGTAATCCGTGAAAGTCTGAAGGCAGCCACAGATCGTCAGAAATCGTATGCGGATTTGAAACGAAAAGACATTGAATATCAGGTGGGAGATAAAGTGTTTCTTAAAGTTTTGCCTTGGAAAAAGGTACTCAGATTTGGCCGTAAGGGCAAGTTGAGTCCGAGATTCATTGGGCCGTACGAAATCTCCGAACGAGTTGGTCCAGTTGCGTATAGATTGATTTTTCCCCCTGAACTTGAAAAGATTCACGACGTCTTTCATGTTTCGATGCTTCGACGTTATAGATCCGATCCGTCACACGTGATTAATCCATCAGAAGTTGAAATTCAATCTGACTTGAGTTATGAAGAAGAACCGATTCGTATCCTAGCTCGTGAAGTGAAAGAGTTGCGAAACAAAAGGGTTCCGTTAGTAAAGGTGTTATGGCTCAAACACGGAGTCGAAGAAGCTACTTGGGAAATCGAGAATGCCATGAAAGAACGATACCCAAACTTATTTACTGGTAAGATTTTCGGGGACGAAAATTTCTTAAGTGGGGGAGAGTTGTGACAGCCCAAAATTAACCCTAGTCGGGAAGTGGTTTCGAGACCGCTAAACCGAGTCACTGAAATGTTTGAATGTGATATTTATTGTCTAGAATATGTAATTATGAATGTGTGAAAATTTCAAGCTTCGATTTAGTCGATTGCATGTGAATTCAGTTAGTAGGATTTGTGTGACACTTTTGAAATGTGATAGGCTAATCTATAAGGATCTAATAGTGCATGTAATAAAAAGGGAGGACTTGCATGTCAAATTCCCCCCTAATTAGTAGTGGCCGGCCATGCTATGAGTGGAAACATGTCACAAACATGTTATGTTAGTGAGGTATGTTAGGAAAAATAAAATAAGGAGTATGGGTAATAAAGAAATGGAAAAAAAGAAAGAATGTGTGTGAGTGTTCCCCCCCCATTGCCGTGAGTTAAAGAAAAGAAAAAAAAATTGTTCATCCTTTTTCATTTCTTTTGCCCGAAAATTCTAAGGAAGGAGGAATTCATTTCTTTTGGCCGAAATATCTAAGGAAGGAGGAAGGAGTTCTTGCTTCATGTTTGGTTTGGAAGAGGATTAGGAGGAGGTTTGGCCATACTTGTATCTAGATTAAGGTATGTTTGAGGTTGTGCCATGAGATTCATGCATGTTTTTAGTTGCTAGCTTGAGTTCTAATTAGCCCATGGTTCAAATCTTTCCTATGTCATGGGGATGATATTCGGCCTAGGTGGATTTTGTGTTAATGCCATTGCATGCTAAATATGAAGCTTGTTAATGATACATGTGATGGTGGATTGATGACTCTTGGATTTTCTTTTTAGCATTTTTGAGTGAGACATTAAGTTCTTTGTTTAACCATGACCAAAATTGAAATGGTATGGTGTTGTGATGTATTCGGCCATGGTATATCCATAAGTATGATTTATGCTTATTGCATGGTAGGTAAGATTGGCTGAAGTAATCCCGATGGCACTTGATGTTCCGCTTTTACTTGTTGACATATCAAACACCTTGAAACAAATTCAGAAATGTCTCGTTTCATACCCGGCCACCAAAATTGACGTTTCAGATCGTTGTACATTTTAGTACTACCCGGGTGGATAGACATTCGCCCACTATGGGCCTCATTCAAAATCATCGAAATAAGTTCCAAATTTCTTGGAACACATAATCGACCCTTGAACGTCAAGCAATCATTGTTGTCAATCCGAAACTCTGATTCCTCATTCGAGGCACATTCAGCTCGTTTAGCGACCAATTCAGCGTCGACTTTCTGGGATTCAAGTATTTGATGAATTAATAATGGTTTGGCCTCTAATTCAACTACTAGCACCTCATCGGGCGAAACGGATAGGTGAGCATCCTTTGCTTTCAAAGCAAACAGTGCTTTACGACTCAAAGCATCGGCCACCACGTTAGCCTTTCCCGGGTGATAATCAACGACAAGTTCATAGTCTTTCAACAACTCAAGCCAACGTCTTTGTCGCAGATTTAGATCTCTTTGAGTCATCAAATATTTAAGACTATTGTGGTCCGAATAAATATGACACCTCTCTCCAAACAAGTAATGTCGCCATATTTTCAAGGCGAACACTATGGCTGCTAATTCAAGGTCATGGGTCGGATAGTTTCTCTCATGCGGCTTTAATTGTCTCGACGCGTAAGCCACAACTCGACCTTCTTGCATCAACACACAACCTAGCCCAAGCAAGGATGCATCACTGTAAATAACAAACTCCTTGCCAGACTCCGGCTGTACTAGCACTGGGGCCTCGGTTAAACAGGTTTTTAGTCGATCGAAACTTTCCTGACAGTGTTCTGACCATTCGAACTCAACATCTTTTTGAAGTAGTTTTGTCAACGGTGCAGCTATCATCGAAAAGCCCTTTACAAAACGTCGGTAGTATCCGGCAAGTCCCAAAAAGCTCCAAACTTCAGTAACATTCCTTGGAGGTTTCCAATCGAGTATGGCTGAAATTTTGTTCGGGTCCACTTTGACACCCGATGCGGACACCACGTGTCCCAAAAAGCTAACCTCTCTCAACCAAAATTCACATTTACTGAATTTTGCGTATAACTGCTTGTCTCGTAAAATCTGTAATACTAGTCTCAAATGCTCGGCATGTTCAGCTTCACCTCGTGAATAAACTAAAATATCATCAATAAACACAACCACAAACCGATCCAAGTATGGCTTGAAAACTCGATTCATTAAATCCATAAATACCGCGGAGGCATTAGTGAGCCCAAACGGCATCACTAAGAATTCGTAGTGACCGTACCTCGTTCTAAAAGCAGTTTTGGGTATGTTCGAGTCTCAAACCCTCAATTGATAATAACCATATCTCAAATCTATCTTTGAAAACACTGAGGCTCCCTTCAATTGATCAAACAAATCATCAATACGTGGCAACAGATATTTATTCTTTATTGTCACTTTATTCAACTGACGATAGTCGATGCACAATCTCATGGTTCCATCCTTCTTTTTCACAAACAGTACTGGTGCGCCCTATGGAGAAAAACTCGATCGAGCGAAACCTCTATCCGTCAATTCTTGCAATTGAACCTTCAGTTCCTTTAATTCTGTCAATGCCATACGATACGGGGCTATTGAGATTGGCGTGGTACCAGGTACAATTTCGATGCCGAATTCCACCTCTCGAACCGGTGGCAACCCCGGTAACTCTTCAGGAAAAACATCTGAATACTCACAGACCACTGGTACTAATTCAAGTTTCCTTTCCGTCTCTTTGCTATCAAATACATACGCAAGGTATGTTTCACACCCCTTTTTCACATATCTCTGAGCGGTCATTGAAGATATTATCGCTGGCACTCCCTTTAAATTAGTAGACTCAACTTGGACTACTTCATTATTTGTACTCCTCAAATCAATGGTTTTCCTTTTACAGTTCACCACTGCATCATGTACGGTCAACCAATCCATACCCAGAATAACATCGAATTCGTCAAACGGTAAAAGCATCAAATCGGCTGGAAAACAGAATTCTCGGATTATTAGAGGGCATCTCTTACACACTTTATCAACAAGTACGTATTGACCCAAAGGGTTTGACACTCGAATTACGAACTCAGTAGACTCGACAGGTAGAGTCTTACTGGATGCTAAGGTTTCACATACGTATGAATGAGTAGAGCCAGGGTCAATCAATGCAATCACACTAGTATCAAAGAGAGTGAAAGTACCAGTGATAACATCAGGCGAGGATGCCTCCTCTCGTGCGCGAATGGCATATGCTCTAGCAGGAGTACGGGTCTCGGTTCGAACAGCCGTATCAGAGGCCCCTCTCTGACTACCACCCCTACCTCCTGAAATTCTCGGTGGTCTACCTCTAGCTGTCATTCCACTAGGTCTTGCACCTTGCATCTTATTCTTCTCATCAAGCTCCGTGCAATCTCTAATGAAGTGGTCTTTCGAACCGTATCCGTAACAGGCCCTGTTAGTAGACTTACCCCAACATTCACCTATGTGTCGTCTTCCACATTGGGGGCATTCAGGTTTCTCTTGACGATTATTGCCCACACTAGCTACCGAAGTAGCTCGGGAGTCCGTCGATGGTCTTGCTCTAATGGAAATTCCCGCAGTCGTCCTTGATTTATTAGTGTCCTCCCTGAACTTCATTACAGCTGAGAACAGAGCTTTACCCGTCGATCTTTTACGATAGTCTCTAGCTTCAAATTTAGCCTTCTTCTTCTCCTTTCCAAGTTCTTCCGCCTTGCAGGCTCGTTCAACTAGTGTTACGAACTCTTTTATCTCCAAAATACCCACTAGTAGCTTTAAATCTTCATTCAATCCTTCTTCAAATCTCTTGCACATAGGAACCTCATCAGCCACACACTCCCAAGCATACCGATTGAGTCTTATGAACTCATGTTCGTATTCAGATACTGTCATACAGCCTTGCTTGAGTTCCAAGAATTCCTTACGCTTTTGATCGATGAGCCGTTGACTAATATATTTCTTTCGAAATTCCGTTTGAAAGAAATCCCAAGTAACTCGTTCGTTTGGGACTATGGAAATCAAAGTCCTCCACCAATAGTAAGCTGAGTCTCGCAACAAGGATATAGCTCACTTTAGACATTCATCGGGTGTGCATGACAGTTCATCAAACACCCGAATGGTGTTATCAAGCCAGAATTCGGCCCTTTCGGCATCATCAGTAACTATGGCCTTGAACTCCTCAGCCCCGCGCTTCCTAATCAAGTCTATAGGTGGTTTACTCAGCCTCACAGGATCAATAACTGATGGCATTACGGGCTCTTGGGGTGGATTATTCAAATTCGGGAATGGTTGGACAGCCGAATTGGTTCGGGCATATTGCGCGACCCACTCATTCATCATGGTGAAGAAGGCTTGTTTTGCCCCCTCATCTTGATTATTTGCAGATGACTGAGGTTCAACAGGCGGTGTCCCTAGCGCAGGAGCAGCCGCTACACTTTCAACGTCATCCGCTAAGGGTCTCTCTACCCCGGGTTCCATTTACTAATCAAAACAAAAATTTTAACCGTCAGAAGTCATCACATTATTAAGCACTAACATTAAGGCATGTATAGCTAGACTCATACGCGCTATGGTAGTCCTAGAACCGACTAAACCATAGCTCTGATACCAATCAAAATGTAACACCCCAAACTCTTGGCCGTTACCGGAAATCGAACACGAGGTGTTACCGGCTTACTTCATTTATTTCCCCCTATATTTTTTTTGTTCCAGGCAAGCTGGCTACTGTATCATGGTCGCTTTAAAAATCATATTTTGAGTTCTAAAACTCGAAATCAAATTCCGTAAATTTTCCCCAAAACTAGACTCATATATCTATATGGTGGAATTTTTGGTTGGGCCAATTAGTACAGTTTATTAGTTAAAGTTTCCCCTGTTTCAAGATTCGACTACACTGACCTCTGTACCTTACGATTTAAATATCTCCCTGTAAAAGGGCTTCAATGCCTATGCCGTTTGTCTCTAATGAAAATAGACTCGATAAAGAATCTGTACATATAAGGCACGACCTCTAATTATCTTGATAAAATTTACGGTGAATTTTCTAAGTCATAACAGGGGATCCAGAAATCGCTCTGACACTATTTCACAAGAATTTAATTATCTCCTAACATAAAGTTCATATGGTCGTTTCGTTTCTTCCATATGAAAATAGACTCATCAAGCTTCGATTACCTAATTTATTCATTATTTAATTCCATTTCTACTATTTTTAGTGATTTTTCAATCACACAACACTGCTGCTGTCAGCATCTGTTACTAAAGCAGACTATGCCTATTTCGTGATTTTTCCTTGATCTAACTAATAATTCATCATACATGTCACAATTTATGACCATGACTAGCCATGGCAAAGACTAATCATCACCGAGCATCTCCCCGCTACACTATTACCAAATCATGAATTTAACACCGAAAATAAATTAGCCATGACATATGGCGTAATAATCGAGTAGACCTCAACCAATACTCAACCACAACCGAATTACCAAGACTTGTGACCAAGCATCATAGAACCAAATCCAAACGAACATTTATGCCATTTTCGCATGGCTAAAAGTTTACATACCAAATTTCAAACAAAACATAATAGCCTATACATGCCGAAATGTTCTCCTAGACCAACTAAGAAGAAAGTACCAAAAGTTGCTAGCCGGTGTGATGACTTCGATGACGGTCCCGAGCACGGCAAAAAGACGAGTCCAAGAAACCTAAAATAGCTGACAAGCAAACACCGAATGAGTATATAACTCAGTAAGCCATAAGCATTCCACAACCATCCATTAATAAAATTATCACAACAGGAAACAATGAAATGAGGCTAAGTACTCCATCCATACCGAACTATACCATAGTTCCTTAAACCTTACGGTTCAATCTCATACCAAGTTCTACTTCAACTATAATCATCACATAGGTTCAAAACTTACCAAGCTCAACTCCAAATATAAACATAGCGCCTATTAGTCATGAACTCAAGGTACTTACCTTTTCCGCTGTCCAAAATCGACTCGGTAAAGTCGCACCCTTAATGTAAATAATTTATAGAAAATATATAGTGGGTTCGCACACATAGTGCTTAATAATCAACCGTGCACACTTAGTGCCGTGTACTTTAAACTCGCACACTTAGTGCCATGCATTTCAAGTTCGCACACCTAGTGCCAATCTCACAACCGTGAACACTTATTGCCCGCACACTTAGTGCCGAAAACCAGCCACTCTATATGCTTCACTTCCTTTTTACATTCGACAATTTCATCTCTACATACATATACATTTGTATACATTTCATCTCATTAAACACAATTGCATAGGTATTACGATTATTTAAATCAATACCAAAGATATGCTTAATGACTTACCTTGTGTTAGGTAAAATAGTTCCAAGTCGGCTACTCGATGACCTTCGATTTTCCCTTGTTGGACGCCTCTCCTTTAGGATCTTGAGCTTAAACAAATAAATTAACTCATTTAACCGCTTTGCTACATATATTGGTATCCACATTTTAATGATTTTATGACATACGAAACGACATGGTAAAATTTTCATCTTGCTACCTTATGTTCTTAGCTATTTGGCTAATAACCTTATGCAATTACCATACTATCAATAATCTAATCACACATGCATATGCATACTTGGACATTCGGTAATCACCTTTGCTAATTTTAAACTCAACATCACATAAGCTCCCAAGTGATGGCCGAATATGTATATCTATACTATCACCTATAATTCATCTAATCACAAAATTTCATCTCATGAACACTTGACCCATTTTTTTTACCCCATATGGCCGAATGCTTCATTTGTTACCCAACTAACCATTCAACAACTTCAACCTAATTACCACCCTTTTATGCCTAATTATCTAAGTCAAGATAAAATCATCAACATGCCTAACTATAGCCGAATGTGCAACATTAATCTATCATTTCCATTTCATTTAACACTTAACATTTACCACATATCGATTCACCAAACTCTTCATCTATTCATGCTCTCATATTCGGTCACCCATACCTATACTAACCATATAACTAATTAATCCTAGGGTTAAACACAAGTGCAATATTTAAGCACCATGGCCGAACCTTCATGAAGTTGCTAAGACCCATCATTTCTACTCCTCACACACTGTCACATCCAATCCTTTTTATTAAACACTCAAGCTCAATCATCTTCATGCCTCATCACCACAACATCAAAACACCAACCAAGAAAGACAACACCCATGGCCGAATATCATCTCCATCAATAGCAAAAATTTAAACCATAGGCTAGGTAGAACTTAAACTAACAACTAAAAACATGCATGAATTTCAAAAAAAATAACATCAAACATACCTCAACCTAGGTACAAGCATGGTCGAACTTCTTCACCTTTCTTTCCCTCACTCACGGCAATTGTAACAAGGAAAAGGATGAACACTCCTTCCTCCCTTATTTTATTCATCTTTTTCCTTTTTAATTCCTTTCTTTAATTTATTTTATCTCCAATAACCCAATTTCTTATTATAATATCTAATTCAAACAAATATATTGCCCATCATCAATCTATCTTGGCCGGCCACTATAAGGGAATTGGGCAATTTGACATGCAAGTCCACCCTTGTGTTGACATGCACTGATAAGCCCTTTAAAATTAGCCTATCATATTTCACCATGTCTCATATTGATCCCTATTTAATAATTCCTCATGCAATTGGCAAAATTAGGGAATGAAACTTCCACATATGCATGTACACACATAATAAGCATAGAATATAACAATTAATTATTTTTATGACTCGGTTTTGTGGTCCCGAAACTACTTTCCGACTAGGGTCACATTAGGGTTGTCACAGATCTTCAGAAGATTAATAAAACATCTCAGAAGAATAATGAATACAAAACATCTTAGAAGAATAATGAATACAAAACATCTTAGATTTGTCTTAGGTTTCATTCCCCTTAGGTTAATAAAACATCTCAAAAGAATAATGAATACAAAACATAAAGAAAACTCAAAACCCCTGAATGGAAATTGAAGGGAGATCTTCAGTCTTAACGATGAATCCTGCTTCTGAGATGGACTAATCGGTTTCCCTTGAGTAATTCCTTACCTCCTACTCCATGCCTCTGTTCTAAGTGCCTCCTTCAGTGTTTAAATAGGCTTTAGAATGCGTAAGAGCCCTCAAAAGTGGCCATTTTCGAATAGGGCTATACTTGGGCTCGGCAGGGACACGCTCGTGTGCAATTACTCCAGCCCGTGGTCAAGGCTGTTGAGAGGCACGTGCATGTAGTCTACCCGTGTAAGTCGTGCTTCGATCCTTCCAAATGGACAGGACTGTGTGACAAGTCCGTGTGAGGAAGTCCAAGCCGTGTTGATTTCCCACGTGGGTCCATTTTCTCTATTTTCAGCCCGTTTCTCACTCTTTTTACTCTCCTATACTCACCTAAGTATAAAATATGAAATTAAAGGATTAGGAGCATTGAATTCACCAAATCTAAAGAGAAACCATCCATAAATGTGCTAATCATGGGATAAAAATATGTATAAATTACGGTTTATCAAATACCTCAACACTTCAGCGTTTGCTTGTCCTCAAGCAAAATCCTCAACTCACAATCAAAATAAATTCTTCTCAATTTATAATCCCTATCAATAATATCTCAACATAATCCATAAGTAATCATAAATTGAAAATTCAACTAAAAGTACATCAAAGTTTCAAACATTCCAAGTTGAGCATTTTATCATGAAAACATAGGTGTCTCCCCTCATCTAAGTAATCACCTCTAATCAAAATATCATAGAGTTTAACATCCCCACTAAAGATTCACTCAAATCACTTGAGGTGTTTAAAGACATCAAATAAAGCACTTATTAATCAATATGAAAAGTTATTACCATTGGCTTGCATGAAAATCAAATCTCCACCACTATATATTGAGATGAGACATCAATCAAAAAGTTCTTTAGAGGGTTGTAATGTGGCTTTGGTTAGGGGTTGTGGTCACAAGCTAAAGGAAAAGGTTAGAATCGAGATTGAATTGAAGAAATCACCTAACTAGAAAAATAACTAATTATCAAATGAATACAAGTGAGCTTCTTCTCAGAATATGGAATTAACACTCAAGCTCAAAAAAATGACGAATTACTAGTAATATGTGGGTAAGGATTGTTTTTTTTAAAGAACAAGTTAAATAATATAGAACTTAATTGTTGCAACGAAGAATAAAACATAGCTAAGCAATTAGGTCAAATCAAATCTCGACAAAAAATAGGGATCAAATTAGGGGATTTCAACAATAATGGGTTACGGGTTAATATTGAGGGTAAATCAATTGATGGTTTGTTAGGCTCAAAGGGGTTCGCTAAGGGTTAATTATGAAGGTAGGCTTTTGTGGAGTGAGTGGGATAAACCTAAGTGCCTTTATCATCTTAACATATCAAATCAAGTGGTGTGGTCTTGACATGCATAATCAAGTAAGTTCTAGAATAATAAATCAATACTGATGTACTTATAATAAAAGTGAGCTTGAAAGAAATAAAATATGCTCTAAAGGCTCAAGATCTCACAAAAATCATGGTTTTTTTATGTTTAAACTTGTAGATTTCAACTAGAGATAATATCTAAACTTGGGGAAACAACCTAAAAATTTTTAATTCTAAAAAAATCAACTTATCATGCTTGATTCCCTAATGTCTTAAAGTTTAAACGATCAATGCATAAATGCCTATGTTTTAATTCAAGACAGATCAATAAAAACCATAACTTAATCAAAATTCATTTTAATAGTGGTATGAGAAGATCACATGAGAACAAGACAAAATTCAAGGATTTCTAATAATGATATAAAAGACCCCCCACACTTAAGATGTACATTGCCCTCAATGTATAAAGATAGATATATTGAAAAATGTAGCTATATAGTCATAAGATAGGGAGAGAAGTGAAACTTCCTAAATGATGAATGAATTCCATGACTTGGAGTTATGGAGAATAATTGGCCAAGGCAATGATGAGAGTGGAGGAGGATACTCCGGTGGTGGTAGAGGTTCATTAGTCCATAAGTCTTGCGCCAAAAGAATATTATATCTGGTAGTAGCTATGGTCGTGGTCGAGCAGGACATGGTAGTCGTGGAGAACCTTTTCCAGTGGAGTTTTTAGTTCCTAAGTGATGATGAATTTTTGGACCTCTTTATAACTGTGATAGAATCAGGAACTTTTTAGGAAATATAAAAAAGCATAATTACTAATAAAGAAATAGCCGAATAATAAAAAAATTATAAAATCTCAAGATAAAATAGTACTAAAAGGAAATAAAAAAGTAATTTCAAAATATAAAGATAAAAATAAATAAATAATAGGTGTTTATAAAGAATTTGGGGCACATGGCCGTGGGGCATGCCCGTGTGCCCTCAATTCAGCCCGTGTGTTTCGTGGTTTTCGAAATTGGGCGCGTTGGTGTACACAGCCATGTTGCACGGCCGTGTCAATCTTCGTTCGCCTCTCCAACACCCATGTATGGAGGCATACGCCCGTGTTATTTTGATAGGCTCGACCACGATCGGTGGGCACGGTCTTGTCAATCTTCGTTATCCTCTCCCACGCCCGTGTATGCAGGTGCACGCCCGTGTTATTTTGACAGGCTCGACCATGGTAGGTGGGCATGGTCGTGTCAGACGCCCGTGTTAAATTCTCAGTTTAAACCACGATTTCTCGACACGAGCATGTCGCACGCCCGTATTGTTTTGACAGACCCACCCACGGCCACGTCACACGGCCGTGGTGTCTTATTACATCTCGTGTTTCAAGAAAATTTTTCCCTGTTTTCACACGTCCGTATCGCATGGCCGTGTCTCCTCCCATGGTGTGAGCACGGCCTAAGGCACTCCCGTGTGCCTGGCCGTGTGGTTCTGGAAATCCTGTGTTCAGTGGCTCAGTTAGTGAATTAAATGTTAAAGACTAAAATTTAAAGAAGTTAACATCGTTAGTGCTCAGGTTGCCTCCGGAGAAGCGCTTATTTACAGTCTAAGATCGACTCTTCCTTAGGGGTATATTTAGGTAACTTCGTGGAGCCGTAGCTCCTCTTTATCGTCTTTGAAATTCTCATCGTTATAAATTTTGAGACGATGTCCATTTACCTTAAAAGTGCCTTGTGATGGATAAATTACCTCTATTGTGCCATATGGAAACACAGTTTAAACTACGAAAGGACCTGACCATCGTGATTTAAACTTTCCAGGAAATAATTTGAGCCTCGAGTTATATAACAGGGCAAGATCTCCAACTTCAAATTGCTTTCGTTGCTTCAAACGGGCGTCGTGGCGGCGCTTCGTAGCTTCCTTTTATAGGCACGAATTTTCAAATGCATTGGCTTGCCACTCATCTAACTCGTTCAACTACATCAACCTATTTTCACCTGCAAGTTTGGGGTTAAGGTTTAGAAATTTTATAGCCCAGAATGCCTTGTGTTCTAACTCAAACGGTAGATGACAACTTTTCCCATAAACAAGTCTGTAAGGTGATGTTCCTACCGGAGTCTTAAAAGCAGTTCTATAAGCCCATAAAGCAGCATCTACTTTCATCGCCCAATCCTTTCTTTTTAATTCTACTGTCTTTTTTAGGATACGTTTAAGCTCTCGGTTCGCTACTTCGACTTGGCCACTAGTTTGAGGGTGATAAGGGGTAGCTATTCTGTGATGAACTCCGTATTTCTTAAGGGTCTTGTCAAATTGGGTGTTACAAAAATGAGTACCCCTATCACTGATAATTTCTCTAGGTGTACCAAATCGACAGAAAAGTTTCTTAAGGAATCGTACTACTACTCTAGCATCATTAGTAGGTAAAGCTTGGGCTTCAACCCATCTGGACATATAATCAACAATTACTAAGATGTATTTATTCCCGAATGAACTAGGGAATGGACCCATGAAGTCGATACCTCAAACGTCAAATATTTCACATGAGAGCATATATGTTTGGGACATTTCATGACGTTTGGATAAATTACCTGTCCTTTGACATTTGTCGCAAGAAGTAACATACCAGTTGGCATCTTTGAATAGAGTGGGCCAATAAAAACCTGATTTGGGGACTTTATTTGTGGTTTTATTTCCACCGTAATGTCCTCCAGTCGGTCCTGAGTGGCAATATTCCAAGATTTTCATTGCTTCTGCCCTTGTAACGCATCTCCTAATGATTTGATCTGCACATTTACGAAAAAGAAAAGGGTCTTCCCAGAAGTAGTTTTTCACATCAGTGAAGAATCGCTTCTTTTGCTGATGTGTCAACCCTTTTGGGATAATGTTAGCGGCTAAAAAATTTGCAATATCTACAAAACCAAGGTACCTCAGAATCATATATACTAAAAAATTCTTTTTCAGGGAATGAATCATTTATTTCAATGTCATCTGGCTCTTTGGTACTTGAGTTTTCAAGCCTGGAGAGACGGTCAGCCGCGAGATTTTTAGCTCCTTTCTTATCCTTAATCTCCAAGTCAAATTCCTATAATAATAAGATCATCGAATGAGTCGAGGTTTTGCATCAGTTTTAGTCAAAAGGTGGCAAAGAGCGGAATGGTCAGTATAGATGACAACTTTAGACAATATTAAATATGGCCTAAATTTATCGAATGCAAAAACCATAGCCAGCAGCTCTTTCTCCGTGGTGGTGTAGTTT
This sequence comes from Gossypium hirsutum, assembly GCF_007990345.1. NCBI lineage: Eukaryota > Viridiplantae > Streptophyta > Magnoliopsida > Malvales > Malvaceae > Gossypium > Gossypium hirsutum. The sequence goes on from NC_053434.1 coordinate 56,145,341, forward strand.
TCTTGTACAGCTGTCAAAGTTCTGCTAGCATAATAGATAGGTTGAAAATGTTTATCTCTTCGCTATCCCAAAACTGCACCTACTGCAAAATCACTCGCATCGTACATTAGTTCAAAAAGTGAATTCCAATCAGGTGCAATTATAATTGGAGCTTTAGTCAGTTTATCCTTTAAAGTATTAAATGCTTCTAAACACTCCTGATCAAAATTAAAAGGCACATCTTTTTCTAATAATTTAGTCAAAGGCTTAGCTATTTTAGAAAAGTCTTTAATAAATCTTCTATAAAACCCAGTATGTCCTAAAAAGCTTCTAATAGCCTTAACCGAATTAGGGGGAGGTAGTTTTTAAATGGTTTTAATTTTAAATTTATCAACCTCAATCCCTCTACTAGAAATTTTATGTCCTAACACAATACCTTCTTGAACCATAAAGTGACATTTTTTCCAGTTAAGTACAAGGTTTGTTTCCTCACATCTTTTTAACACTCATTTTAAATTTTTGAGGCAAAGATGGAAAGAGTTACCGAAAACTGAGAAATCATCCATAAATACCTCCATGACGTCTTCTACGAGTTCGTCAAAAATGGCCATCATGCAGCGCTGAAAAGTAGCAGGAGCATTACATAATCCAAAAGGCATTCTACGATAAGCAAACATATTGTATGGACATGTAAATGTCGTCTTCTCTTGATCTTCAGGAGCTATTGGATCTGAAAATAGCCAGAGAGTCCATCTAAAAAGCAGTAGTACATGTGCCATAACAATCTTTCCAACATTTGGTCAATGAATGGAAGAGGGAAGTGATCTTTTCTCGTGGCATCATTTAGCTTCCTATAATCAATGTACACTCTCCAACCTGTGACTGTCCTTGTTGAGATTAATTCATTCTTCTCATTGGCTACAACAGTCATGCCTCCTTTCTTATGAATAACCTGCACTGGACTCACCCAAGAACTGTCAGAAATAGGATAAATAATTCCAGCATCTAGGAGTTTAATTACATCAGCTTTAACAAATTCCTTCATGTTGGGGTTCAGTCGTCTTTAGGCTTGCACGCATAGTTTATATTTAAAATTTTATGGGTGCAAAAAGAAGGGTTGATCCCTTTAATGTCAGAAATTTTCCTAGCTATGGCCCTTTTATGCTTTCTTAATACTTAGAGTGATTCCTCTTTCTCCTTGGGTTGCAAGTTGGATGCAATAATTACCGGTAATGTAGAATTATTTCCAAGGAATGCATATTCCAAGTGATTCTACAATTGTTTAAGTTCCAGTCTAAGAGGTTCTTCGATAGAGGGTTTTTGCTTAAGTTCATCTTTTACCTTAATTCCCTCATATTCTGCTAGTTTTTAGGAGGTTTCATTGGAGTTTAGTTTGGTTCCTATCTCAGAATTATCATCCTCCCCCTCTCATTGGGCGAGACACAGTTCCATCGTGTTCTTGTGTACAATTTCCTGAAAAGAATCTTGAGTAGCATGATCAATAGAGTCGATAAAATAACATGAATCATCCTGTTCCCTAGAAAATCTCATGGCATCATAAATTTTAAAAATAATCTCTTCGTCACCTACTCTAAGTACCAATTTACCATCACCCACATCAATTACAGCCCTAGCAATGGCTAAAAATGGCCGACCTAAGATTAAAGGTACCCCAACATGTTCATCCATGTCATGCACAACAAAATCAACAGGGAATATAAATTTATCTACTTTTACAAGTACATCCTCTATAATTCCCCTAGGATATTTAACAGATCTATCAGCTAATTGAATACTTATCCTAGAGGGTTTAGGTTCCCCAAAACCAAGTTGTTTAAACATTTTATATGGCATCAGATTAATGCTGGTGCCTAAATTAGCCAGTGCTTTATCAATATTCAAACTACCAATTAAGCAGGTAATAGTAAAACTTCCAGGGTATTTTAGTTTGGTCGGCAGTTTATTTTGGAGTATGGCTGAGCATTCCTCATTGAGTTCCACTGTAGATTAGTCTTCAAACTTCCTTTTTTTATTAGAAACTCCTTTAAAAAATTTGCATATGTAGGCATCTGCGGTATAGCTTCAACAAAAGGTAAGTTCATATGCAGTTGTTTAAAAAGTTTCAAAAATTTACCGCATTGTGCATCCATGTGGTTTTTCTTCAACTTTGCTGGGTATGGGATTGGTGGTTTATATTCTTTTGGCATTATATTGTCATTGTTTTTAGGTTCAACCTCTTTTCTGTCAGCTTCTTGTGGTGGCTTCTTTTCAGATTCAGCTAACAATTTCCCACTCCTTAGTGTAACTGCTTTCATGTGCTCTTTTGGGTTAGGTTCAGTGTTACTAAGTAGACTTCCTAGTGGTCTTTTAAAAATTAGTTTGGCGAGTTGTCCTATCTGAGTTTTGAGCCCTTGGATCAATGCTTGTTGATTCTTCAGTGCTGTCTCGGTATTTTAAAAGCAAGTTTCTAACACCGAGATGAATCTTGTTAGCATCTTCTCAAGGTTCGAGTTTTTCTCTTATTGGTAGGGTGGTTGTTGGAAGCCTGGAGCTGGTGGTCTCTAATTCCCGAGGCCTCCTCATGAGAAATTTGGGTGGTTCATCCAACCTGTATTGGAAGTATTACTATAAGGATTATTTTGAGATCGAGGATTATTACCTATGTAATTTAACTGCTATAGGGTGGGTATTCTGAATTGTTGGATCCACTTCCATTTGCTTCGCATTGCATTATTGGGTGAACCTGTGAAGAACCAAGAAAACCGTCAATTTTTCTCTTCAAAAGTTCTACCTGATTAAAGAGCATGGTGACAGAATCGACGTTCAAAATGTCGGTTGTTTTCGTTGGTTTTGTCCTTATGACTTGCCACTGATAATTATTCAGGGACATCTCTTCTATAAATTCATAAGCATCTTCAGGTGTCTTATTATTGATAGTTCTGCCAGCGGCTACGTCAATTATCTGTCGAGTTGAAGGATTCAGGCCATTGTGAAACATTTGAACCTGTAGCCATAGTGGTAACCCATGGTGAGGGCACCTTCTCAACAGATCCTTGCATCTCTCCCATGCATCGTAGAGTGTTTCTAAATCCATATGTACAAAAAATGAGATATCATTACGTAATTTGGCTGTTTTAGCCGACAAAAAAAATTTTAATGAAAACTTTTCAGTCATTTGTTCCCAAGTAGTGATTAACCCTCATAGTAACGAGTTCAACTATTGTTTATCCTTATTCCTCAACGAAAAGGGAAACAGCCGAAGGTGAATGGCATCATTAGAAAAGCCATTGATTTTAAAAGAGTTGCAAAACTCTAAGAAATTTGCCAAGTGAGCGTTGGGATCCTCATCCTGCAAACCATCAAACTGAACAAACTATTAGATCATTTAATGGTGTTAGGTTTTAGTTAAGAACTATTTGCAGCAACAGCAGGCCTAACTATGCTCGATTCAATTCCTGTTAAAGAAGGTTTAGCATAATCATACATAGTACGTGGAGCAAGATTCTGGTTAGCAGCAATCACAGGAGGTAGCAGATTTTCTTGGTTTTCATCCATCTCCTCGGTTGTGGTTGAAGTATCGTCCTCTTGCTCTTCCTCTGTGTATCGTAAGCTTCACCTTATATCTCTTTGGTTTCTACGAACTGTGCGATCGATCTCACTATCAAATAGTAATGGTCCCGGCGGGTTCTTTCTAGTCATACACTATAAAAACCTACCAGGAACGAATAAAAGAAAAATTAAAAAAGAAAATAAAAATTTAAATTACAAATAAAGTAGAATGGCTAAAGTAATAAAAATCGAGTGTTCATAATATCCTAGTTCCCCAGCAACGGCGCAAAAAACTTGATACGTGATATTCGTGACAGGTTTTAAAAATTTATAATTAATCGTTCTTGAAACTAACTATTATCACGATGAAGGCAAGTGTACCTATTGAACAATAGAATAGCTTTAGCAAGACTGGATTGTCGAACCCAAAGGAACCAAGAGTACTAGTAATTACTTTCTTTTTATTAACTAGCCTAAAAATTAAGGGATTTGTTTATCTAAACTAGTAAACTAAACTAAGAGTGCACAAAGAGAAATTGGGCAAAAGCTTTTGGGAAAATTCGATTGATTAAGACAATACCCAAGGAAAAATCCACGTACACTTTACTTGTTATTTGACTCTAAATCAGACAATTTATTCATTTGACTTGATCCATAGAAATCCCTAAGTTATATTATTATCTCTCTCGAGACTAATAACGTCTAACCCTAGGTTGATTTAATTGAAATCTCTTTCTAATTAAGGCCCTAGTGTTGCATTAACTCCATCTATGAATCCTCTTGTTAGGTTTCGCCCTAATCTGGCAAAATCTTATCACCCTATCTCTAGGTGTGCAATCAACTCCGCTTAATTACGACAAATTTACTCTTAGACAGGGTCTTTCCCTCCTCTGAATAAGAGCATTAACTTGAATCAATATCCTGGAATATTAAAACAAGAATTAAGAACACATAATTAAGAACAAGTCAAATATTTATCATACAATTCAGATAATAGTAACAAGATCTGCCTTAGGTTTTATTCCCCTTCGGTATTTAGGGGGTTTAGTTCATAATTATAAAAGAAAACATCTCAGAAGAATAATGAATACAAAACATAAAGAAAACCCAAAATCCCTAAATAGAAATTGAAGGGAGATCTGTAGTTTTGACAATGAATCTGGCTTCTGAGATGGACCAATCGGCTTCCATTGAGTAATTCCTTGCCTTCTATTGCACGCCTCTGTTCTAAGTGCCTCTTCCGGTGTTTAAATAGGCTTTAGAATGCCTAAGAGCCTTCAAAAGTGGCTTTTTCCGAATAGGGCTATACTTGGGCTCGACAGGGACAAGCCCGTGTGACACGCCCATATGCGATTACTGTAACACCCCGAACCCGAGACCATCACCGGAGTCGAACACATATAAGCCATTTTCGCATGGCTATCCAAAATTATACAAGTCCAAAGGGTCCATGACCCACAACAAACGGGTAGTCCTATACATGCCATTTCGAAGTTCAACCAAAATTGTACCAAAAAGGGGGGGGCTTTGATTGTGTGGGGGACTTCGACTTCAAAATCCCGAGTCCGATAGCTGGAGAACCAAAATCTATAAAACAGAGGATCAAAGAAACGGAGTAAGCAATTTATGCTTAGTAAGTTTTGAGCAAGGAATTCCAGCACAACAAAAGTATAGCATTCATGTAGCTAAACGGATAATTTCATATGCACAATTTTTCAATATCATCCTTGCTTCACATTACCAACCCTTATGTACATACACAAAAGATCAACTTAGCCAAAGGCCGGTAGCTCGTTTATCAACTGAGCGAATACTTATTTGTAAGGGCTCAACTAAATTCAAGCACATACGAAACATACCTCAATGTTGGGATGTTTCTAGAGTACTTACTGAAATTTTTACAGCAAGATCATTCATTCCCAAATCACGTACCTTCGGAATTTAACCGGATATAGCTACTCGTTCAAATGCCTTCGGGACATAGCCCGGTTATAGTAACTCGCACAATTGCCTTCGGGACTTAACCCGGATTTAGTAACTCGCACAAATGCCTTCGGGCTTAGCCCGGAATTAGTATCTCGCACAAATGCCTTCGGATCTTAGTCCGAATATGGTCACTTAGCACAAAGCCTTCGGGACTTAGCCCGGACATCATTCAAATAACCATGCACATTTAACAATAAATCATGGCACATTCGTATTTCGTTCTCGTTAGCAAAACTCAAACACAAGACATTTATCATTCTTGCAATTTCGACTCAATAGCCACACAAAAGGCATGATTTTAATTTGCTTAAAACATGATCTAATCAAATCATAATTTAAGCTCTTTTACTCAAGAACTTACCTCGGGTGTTGTTGAACGATTCCGATAGCTATTCGACCACTTTTTCCTTCCCTTTATCGGATTTAGTTCCCCTTTGCTCTTGAGCTTAATTAAACAAATAAATTGATTTAATCATTTGAGCATCGAAAAGAGGAACACAAGGCACTTAGCCCATATTTATACATTAGACATTAAAGTCACATATGTACGGAATCATGAATCAAACTCAACGTTTTAGCTAATTTTCCCCCTTGGCCGAATTTTCTAAGCCAAGACAAAAGCATCAATATGCTTGCCTCTAACCGAATACATGCAACACCAATCTTCTTCCTATGGCCGAATATGCATGTCTATGTTGAGGCCGATTATATACTTAATACCACACATAAATGACATACATTTTACTAACTAATGCATTCCATATTATACTCAATACGCATCCATCATTTAATCCATAACCGAAGCACCATCATGTGCAATCATATATATATGTGCAAGAGCCGAATCCCAAATTTTGATTATAACCAAATTTAAACATATATCCAAAACATAAATCTTACCTACCATGCAATAAGCATAAATCACACTCATGGATATACCATGGCCGATACTTCCAACAACACCAAATAAAAATATACTTCATGGATCTAAGGTAGAACCAAGAAAGAAACTCATAATCATCAAGATGTAAGTAACTACCATTTTCATCTAGATTTAGCATGAAACACAACCATCACCCTTATTAATCTCCACAGCCGAAAACCTTACTTATTCCAAAAATTCAAATCTCAACTTGGTCACGAAAATAACTTGGTATCTCACCGACACAACATCAACACCAAGCAAGAATGATGTATCCATGGCCGAGTGTCATTTCCATCACATAGCAAGATTTAGACCATGGGCTAGGTAGAACTCAAGCTAACAACTAAAACATGCATGCATCTCATGGAACATCATCAAACATACCTTAGCCTAGTTACATACATGGCCGAACCCCTTCAACCTTTCTTCTTCCTTCCTCCTTAAATTTTTTTTGGCCAAAGATGAACCAAAGGATGAGCACTTTTTTTTTGTTTTTCTTTCTAGTTTCGGCAAAATGGGGGGGGGAGACAACCACACACTTTTTTTGTTTCCATCATATTCCCTTTCATTATTTTATGCCCATTCTCCTTATTTTATTTTTTCCACCCATGATGCACCAACACAACATGTCTATGACATGTCTTGCCCATCACACTTGGTCTACCATGCTTGTCATGGCCGGCCACTACTAATTAGGGGGGAAATTTGACATGCAAGTCCCCCGTTTTTATTTCATGCACTAATAGGTCCTTATGCTTCGACCTATCACATTTCAAAAATGTCGCACATAAGTCCTATTGACTAAATTCACATGCAATCGACTAAATCGAAGCTTGAAATTTTCACACATTCATAATTACATATTCTAGACAATAAATATCACATTCAAACATTTCAGTGACTCGGTTTAGCGGTCCCGAAACCACTTCCCGACTAGGGTCAATTTTGGACTGTCACAACTCTCCCCCACTTAAGAAATTTTCGTCCCCGAAAATCTTACCAGTAAATAGGTTTGGGTATCGTTCTTTCATCGAGCTCTCGATTTCCCAAGTAGCTTTCTCGATCCCGTGTTTGAGCCATAACACCTTAACTAACGGAACCCTTTTGTTTCGCAACTCTTTCACTTCACGAGCGAGGATACGAATCGGTTCTTCTCCATAACTCAAGTCAGATTGAATTTCAACTTCTGAGGGATTAATCACATGTGACGGATCGGATCTATAATGTCGAAGCATCGAAACATGAAAGACATCGTGAATCTTTTCAAGTTCAGGGGGCAAAATCAATCTATACACAACCGGACCAACTCGTTCGGAGATTTTGTACGGCCCAATGAATCTCGGGCTCAACTTGCCCTTACGGCCAAATCTGAGTACCTTTTTCCAAGGCGAAACTTTAAGAAACACTTTATCTCCCACCTGATATTCAATGTCTTTTCGTTTCAAATCCGCATACGATTTTTGACGATCTGTGGCTGCTTTCAGACTTTCACGGATTACCTTTACTTTCTGTTCGGCATCCTTAATCAAATCGACTCCGAAAATTTTACTTTCACCGAGCTCGGTCCAAAACAATGGTGTACGGCATTTACGACCGTACAAAGCCTCGTAAGGTGCCATCTTAATACTTGATTGAAAACTATTGTTGTAAGCGAATTCAATCAAAGGTAAATACTGTTCCCATGAACTACTGAACTCGAGGATGCAACATCTCAACATATCCTCAAGTATCTGAATTATCCGCTCAGATTGACCATCGGTTTGGGGGTGAAAAGCAGTGCTAAAATGCAGCTTGGTACCCAAAGCTTCTTGCAATTTCCTCCAAAATCGCGAGGTGAATCTCGGATCTCTATCCAACACGATAGAAATAGGTACCCCGTGTAATCTCACAATCTGAAAAACATACAATTCGGCTAGTTTATCCAATGAAAAATCCGTACGCACGGGGATAAAGTGAGCCGACTTAGTCAGTCTATCAACAAAAACCCAAATCGCATCCTTCTTACTTGCTGACAATGGCAGTCCGGACACAAAGTCCATTGTGACTCGATCCCATTTCCACTCGGGTATCATGATCGGCTGAAGTAATCCTGAAGGCACTTGATGTTCCGCTTTCACTTGTTGACATATTAAACATCTCGAAACAAAGTCGGAGATGTCTCGTTTCATACCATGCCACCAAAACCAACGTTTCAAATCGTTGTACATTTTCGTACTCCCCGGGTGAATTGACATTCGGCTACAATGGGCTTCGTTCAGAATCATCAAAATGAGTTCCGAATTCCTTGGAACACACAAACGACTTTTGAACCTCAAACAATCATCATTATCAATTTGAAACTCCGATTCCTTGTTCGGAACACACTCAGCCCGTTTTGCAACCAATTCATCATCAACTTTCTGGGCTTCACGAATTTGATGAATCAATAATGGTTTGGCTTTTAATTCAGCTACTAACACATTGTCGGGTAGAACAGACAAGTGCACATTCATCGCTCGTAAAGCAAACAATGATTTCCGGCTTAAGGCGTCCGCAACCACATTAGCCTTTCCCGGGTGGTAATCAATGACAAGCTCGTAATCTTTCAACAACTCAAGCCAACGTCTTTGTCGCAGATTTAAGTATCTTTGAGTCATCAAATATTTGAGACTTTTGTGATCCGAAAATACATGGCACTTTTCACCAAATAAGTAATGTCGCCATATTTTTAAAGCAAATACGATGGCAGCTAGTTCAAGATCATGGGTCGGATAATTTTTCTCATGTGGCTTTAATTGTCTCGACGCATAGGCCACCACTCGACCTTCTTCCATCAATACGCAACCCAACCCAAGTAGGGATGCGTCACTATAAATGACAAACTCTTTGCCTGATTCGGGTTGCACTAAAATTGGAGCTTCAGTCAAATAAGTTTTTAGTTGATCAAAACTTTTCTGACATTTCTCCGTCCATTCGAACTTAACATCCTTTTGAAGTAGCTTCGTCATTGGTGTGGCTATCATCGAGAAACCTTTGACAAATCGTCGGTAATAACCGGCGAGCCCCAGGAAGCTCCGAACTTCGGTAATATTTCTTGGAGGCTTCCAGTTAAGTATGGCTGAAATTTTGCTCGGGTCAACTCGAATACCCGATGCGGATACCACATGACCCAAGAAGCTAACCTCTCTTAACCAGAACTCACACTTACTGAACTTAGCATATAACTGCTTATCCCGCAAAATTTGCAACACTAGTCTCAGGTGCTCAGCATGTTCGGTCTCATCTCTTGAATAGACCAAGATGTCATCAATGAACACAACTACGAACCGATCCAAATATGGTCTGAAGATCCGATTCATCAAATCCATAAATACCGCAGGGGCATTAGTGAGCCCAAACGGCATCACTAAGAATTCGTAGTGACCATATCTCGTTCTGAAGGCAGATTTGGGTATGTCCGAATCTCGAATTCGCAACTGATAATAGCCCGATCTCAAATCTATTTTTGAGAACACTGAGGCTCCCTTCAGTTGGTCGAACAAATCATCGATACGCGGTAACGGATATTTGTTCTTTATCGTCACTTTATTCAGTTGACGATAGTCAATGCACAACCTCATGGTTCCGTCCTTCTTTTTCACGAACAATACTGGTGCACCCCAAGGTGAGAAACTTGGTCGAGCAAAACCTCTATCCGTCAATTCTTGCAACTGAGCTTTCAACTCTTTTAACTCGGTTGGTGCCATACGATACGGAGCCATCGAAATCGGCGTAGTCCCAGGTACAAGCTCAATACCAAACTCTATCTCCCGAACAGGTGGTAAACCCGGTAATTCTTCAGGAAAAACATCCGGGTATTCACAAACCACCGGTACAGATTCGGGTTTCTTTTCTAATTCTTTGTCATCAAGTACATACGCAAGGTATGCTTCGAACCCTTTTCTTACATATTTCTGGGCCAACATTGAGGATATTACAGCTGGCAACCCATCCAAGTCCGTAGACTCAACTCGGATTACTTCGTTATTTGTGCACCTCAATTCAATAGTCTTGCTTTTGCAATTCACAACCGCATCATGCACGGTCAACCAATCCAACCCGAGAATAACGTCAAATTCATCAAATGGCAAAAGCATCAAGTCCGCCGGAAAACAGGAACCTCGAATTACTAGGGGACATTCCTTACACACTTTGTCGACAAGCACGTAACGACCCAAGGGATTTGACACCCAAATTACGAACTCAGTAGACTCAATAGGTAAAATCTTACTGGATGCTAAGGTTTCACATATGTAAGAATGAGTAGAACCGGGGTCAATCAAAGCAATTACATTAGTATCAAAGAGAGTAAAAGTACCGGTAATAACATCAGGCGAAGAAACATCCTCGTGGGCACGTATAGCATAAGCTCTAGCAGGCGCACGAGCCTCGGATCCGGTCGTAGCATCTCTAGATCCTCTCTGACCACCACTAGCATTGCCCGTATTTCCAGATGGTCTACCTCGAGCAGTGGTAGCACCCGGTTTCCCCCTCTGATTTACATTCTGTTCAGACAACCTCGGGCAATCTTTAATGAAGTGGTCAACTGATCCGCACTTGTAACAGGAGCGGTCAGGGAATATACAACTCCCCGAATGCCATTTACCGCAATATCGACATTTCGTTCTGTCTGGACATTCATTCCCAACACTGGCGACCGAAGTGCCTCGTGTACCCACAGGGGGTCGATCACGATCTCGTCTAAAAAGGCCCGAAGTGCCTCTAGACCGGCCCACATCATCCCGAAATTTCTTCGATGCCTGTTGAAGAGACTTTCCCGAGGATCTTTTACGAAACTCTCCGGTTCCCACATCAACTTTTTGTTTTTCTTTTCTAAGCTCTTCGGCTTTACAAGCTCGCTCGACAAGTACTACGAACTCTCGTATTTCAAGAACGCCAACGAACATTTTTATATCTTCATTCAGCCCATCCTCGAAGCGTTTACACATGATAGCCTCGGACGAAACACATTCCCGAGCGTATTTGCTAAGTCTAACAAAATTTCGCTCGTAATCAGTAACCGACATGGAACCTTGCTTAAGCTCAAGAAATTCCTTCCGTTTTTGATCAACAAATCTCTAACTGATATACTTTTTCCGAAACTCAGTTTGGAAAAACTCCCAAGTTACTTGCTCTCGGGGCACAACAGAAGTCAGAGTACTCCACCAATAGTAGGCAGAATCACGTAGCAAGGAGATAGTACACTTTAGGCATTCATCGGGTGTACAAGATAGCTCATCGAGTACCCGGATAGTGTTGTCCAACCAAAATTCAGCTTGCTCGGCATTGTCGCTATCCGTAGCTTTAAATTCAGTAGCCCCATGTTTTCGGATTCTGTCAACTGGGGGCTTATTTGACCTTATTTGGTCAGTTACCGGAGGTATTGTAGGTGCGGGGGTGGTATTTGTCGGGAATGGAGGTTGTGGAACAGCCGTATTAGTTCGAATGTATTGGTTGAACCAATCATTCATCACGCTATAGAAATCTTGTCTAGCTTCATCATTCGGGTTACTAGCATTAGGTTGAGAGTCCACCGGCACTGTCCCTTGTGCGGGAGCAGGCGCTACACTCTCAAGATCATCAGCTACCGCTCGGTCGGGATCGGGATCCATTACTATAAATAAACACATTTGCAAATGTCAGAAATCACCACACTATCAAATAATCACATAAAAAGGCATGTATAGCTAGACCCAACGCATTACGGTAGTCCTAGAATCGACTAAACCGTAGCTCTGATACCAATCAAATGTAACACCCCGAACCCGAGACCGTCACCGGAGTCGAACACATATAAGCCATTTTCGCATGGCTATCCAAAATTATACAAGTCCAAAGGGTCCATGACCCACAACAAACGGGTAGTCCTATACATGCCATTTCGAAGTTCAACCAAAATTGTACCAAAAAGGGGGGGCTTTGATAGTGTGGGCGACTTCGACTTCAAAATCCCGAGTCCGATAGTTGGAGAACCAAAATCCATAAAACAGAGGATCAAAGAAATGGAGTAAGCAATTTATGCTTAGTAAGTTTTGAGCAAGGAATTCCAGCACAACAAAAGTATAGCATTCATGTAGCTAAACGGATAATTTCATATGCACAATTTTTCAATATCATACTTGCTTCACATTACCAACCCTTATGTACATACACAAAAGATCAACTTAGCCAAAGGCCGGTAGCTCGTTTATCAACTGAGCGAATACTTATTTGTAAGGGCTCAACTAAATTCAAGCACATACGAAACATACCTCAATGTTGGGATGTTTCTAGAGTATTTACTGAAATTTTTACAGCAAGATCATTCATTCCCAAATCACGTACCTTCGGAATTTAACCGGATATAGCTACTCGTTCAAATGCCTTCGGGACATAGCCCGGTTATAGTAACTCGCACAATTGCCTTCGGGACTTAACCCGAATTTAGTAACTCGCACAAATGCCTTCGGGCTTAGCCTGGAATTAGTATCTCGCACAAATGCCTTCGGATCTTAGTCCGGATATGGTCACTTAGCACAAAGCCTTCGGGACTTAGCCCGGACATCATTCAAATAACCATGCACATTTAACAATAAATCATGACACATTCGTATTTCGTTCTCGTTAGCAAAACTCAAACACAAGACATTTATCATTCTTGCAATTTCAGCTCAATAGCCACACAAAAGGCATGATTTTAATTTGCTTAAAACATGATCTAATCAAATCATAATTTAAGCTCTTTTACTCAAGAACTTACCTCGGGTGTTGTCGAACGATTTCGATAGCTATTCGACCACTTTTTCCTTCCCTTTATCGGATTTAGTTCCCCTTTGCTCTTGAGCTTAATTAAACAAATAAATTGATTTAATCATTTGAGCATCAAAATGAGGAACACAAGGCACTTAGCCCATATTTATACATTAGATATTAAAGTCACATATGTACGGAATCATGAATCAAACTCAACGTTTTAGCTAATTTTCCCCCTTGGCCGAATTTTCTAAGCCAAGACAAAAGCATCAATATGCTTGCCTCTAACCGAATACATGCAACACCAATCTTCTTCCTATGGCCGAATATGCATGTCTATGTTGAGGCCGATTATATACTTAATACCACACATAAATGGCATACATTTTACTAACTAATGCATTCCATATTATACTCAATACGCATCCATCATTTAATCCATAACCGAAGCACCATCATGTGCAATCATATATATATATGTGCAAGAGCCGAATCCCAAATTTTGATTATAACCAAATTTAAACATATATCCAAAACATAAATCTTACCTACCATGCAATAAGCATAAATCACACTCATGGATATACCATGGCCGATACTTCCAACAACACCAAATAAAAATATACTTCATGGATCTAAGGTAGAACCAAGAAAGAAACTCATAATCATCAAGATGTAAGTAACTACCATTTTTCATCTAGATTTAGCATGAAACACAACCATCACCCTTATTAATCTCCATAGCCGAAAACCTTACTTATTCCAAAAATTCAAATCTTAACTTGGTCACGAAAATAACTTGGTATCTCACCGACACAACATCAACACCAAGCAAGAATGATGCATCCATGGCCGAGTGTCATTTCCATCACATAGCAAGATTTAGACCATGGGCTAGGTAGAACTCAAGCTAACAACTAAAACATGCATGCATCTCATGGAACATCATCAAACATACCTTAGCCTAGTTACATGCATGGCCGAACCCCTTCAACCTTTCTTCTTCCTTCCTCCTTAAATTTTTTTTGGCCAAAGATGAACCAAAGGATGAGCACTTTTTTTTTTTGTTTTTCTTTCTAGTTTCGGCAAAATGGGAGGGGGGGAGACAACCACACACTTTTTTTTGTTTCCATCATATTCCCTTTCATTATTTTATGCCCATTCTCCTTATTTTATTTTTTCCACCCATGATGCACCAACAGAACATGTCTATGACATGTCTTGCCCATCACACTTGGTCTACCATGCTTGTCATGGCCGGCCACTACTAATTAGGGGGGAAATTTGACATGCAAGTCCCCCCTTTTTATTTCATGCACTAATAGGTCCTTATGCTTCGACCTATCACATTTCAAAAATGTCGCACAAAAGTCCTATTGACTAAATTCACATGCAATCGACTAAATCGAAGCTTGAAATTTTCACACATTCATAATTACATATTCTAGACAATAAATATCACATTCAAACATTTCGGTGACTCGGTTTAGCGGTCCCAAAACCACTTCTCGACTAGGGTCAATTTTGGGCTGTCACAACTACTCTAGCCTGTGGTCAAGGCTGTTGAGAGGCACGGGTGTGTATTCTACCCGTGTAAGGCGTGCTTCGATCCTACCAAATGGACATGGCCGTATGACACGCCTGTGTGAGGAAGTCCAGGCTGTTTCGATTTCCTACGTGGGTCTATTTTCTCCGTTTTTGGCCCGTTTCTCACTCTTTTTACTCTTCTATGCTCACCTAAGTATAAAACATGAAATTAAAGGATAAGGAGAATCGAATTCACCAAATCTAAGGAGAAATCATCCATAAATGTGCTAAGCATGGGATAAAAATATGTATAAATTACGGTTTATCAGCTCCTCTTCTTCTCTGCTCATTCTATTGATCCAAGACCTTCATGAACACTTGAATGATGCTACTCTAAGGGGTGTTCTAGCTTTTTTTTAGAGGGGAAATCAACAAAGGAATGATACAAAGGAAATAGGAAAATAAGAAAGGGAATGGAAGAGAGAAATGAGAGAATGATGAGTGACGTGAGGAATGTGTGGGATGATTTTTGAGGAAGTGAAGGGGGGATATTTATACTTGAAATTGGAAGCTCAAATTAGGTAAAAATAGCAACCAGTCCCCCTTCCCATGGCTGGCCCTTGATAGTAGGGAGAGGGGTTGAATTGGTTTTGTTATTCTTAGCTTGTGGCTAGAAATTAAATGCACAAAACTTGGAAGGGTGAGAACGAATTTAAGATAATTTGAGGGCTATTTTGTAATTATTATAATCATCTTACTTATATGATTTGGGAAGCAGTTGGGTCGACATTGGGCTACTCTTTTGGGCTCGTCCCTCTTCCTTCTTCAGTTGCTAAATTTAGGCCATTTTTCTCCGTTTTAAGTTGTCCAATTTTTCTCGATAAAATTTACCTAGACCAATTGATTTAAATAAGTTTGAGAACATGATTTTGACTCCTCAAAGGCTAATAATTTATCATCTTGAGCTCCCAATGTGCATCGATACTTGAATCGTTCAAAGTGACTTTTGAGCTGATTTTTCACCCTTTGTGCAAAATTGTAAAAAAATGGTCAAATTATGCAAATTTAATATAAAAATAACAAATATTCAGAATGAAGTATAATTTAAGCTCAATTTAATTATTTTATAATAAAAGAATAAATTTTGGCAGAAATTACTTAGAATTTGTATGAATTCATATGATCAAAAGGTGAAGAAAAAGTCTATATATTTTAGTGTTTCCACCATTGTAGGTCTAACTTCGCCAGTTCCCAAGTTTCTAAAAACAGACATAGGCATCAATTGATGCTTGCTCCTAGATCACACAATGATTTCCCACAATAAGTTTCCCCAATATTACAAGGTATGGTGAAACATACTAGGTCTTTCATCTTGAGGGACAACTTGTTCTACAGGAATGCACTGCACTCATATGCTAATGCTAATATGGATATGAAATGAATTGATAGACTCGAGATAAAAATGAGAAAAATGAAATGAAATAGTGATATGCTATGAAATGTAAGTAAATCGAAATTAATAGTTAAATCTCATGTGATTGTAATTAACATCTTATTGATTTAAATTATGAAAGTACCACTAAGTCCTATTACTAAGCTTACGATTTGTTTATTTTCGTGTGCATGTATAGATAGATCTTGAGGTTTTCAAGAAGTGAAACAACATCCAGAACTCAGCTCTCAATTCAACAAAGTTTGTATAAGTTTCTATTTTTTTACTAGAAATTGTCATGTACCTAAGGTCATGAATTGGTATTAGGTTCATTTAGGATGTTTTGACCCAAATGGTAAGAATGTTATATTTCGTAAATGTCAATATATATACATAAAAGTATGTTCATGATCAAAGTTAGTAAAAGAAGGGTGTATATGCTTATTTAGTATATGTATGATGTATAAGACTAAACTGGATGTAAATATGCTTATGATCATATGTATTAAATTATTAAGAGTGTCAATAAAGGTAATTTGGCATTTGAATTAAAGCCTAGGATGAGTTGAATTAGGTTTTGGGGTCACTTAGAGCATTTGAGTTGTGTAATTGGAAGGTTTAGGTTGAATGATGCAATGTAACGCCCTCAACTTGATTCAATTCATCGGATCCAGATATCAAGTGTTACGCTCTTTTACTGTCTTTAATTTAACTTGTTTATACAAAATTTTCAAACTTATACATCTTATTAAGTAATGCTGCCCAACCAACAAATCATCTAAGTGTACAATGTATACTTAAAACCATTTAACAAAACTTTTCACCCAGGGAAAACTTGCAAGTACAAATATATATGAAACTTATCTTGCCCTTAAACAATATCATTGCCATCACTTATTTGGCCAAGACATATTGTCTACATTGTTAGGATTATGATTAGTTTTCCTAGCCTAATCACGGTATTCTTATTATACTTGAACACCCTACTTCGCTCGCTTTGCATGCATAACAGCCTAACACGCCCCTCCTTAGGCGTAGCCCTAGCATCGTCCCTCCTAGCTTAGCCTCAATTGACTTACCTATAACTTAAGAACATAGAGGTAAATTCAATATAACTTAGTGAGTAAGCCCTCATTTACCTAAGTCTAATCTAAGAACTCTTTTATCTAACTCGTTATCTCTTATTCTTTAACTTAACTCTGGCAGATACATCTCTTAGATTCTATTCATTATACCATGGGTGTCACGCTTCACACTGAGGTCATATCTCACCTTTCAAATCTCTTATATACCGCTCTCATGTACCTCGTCTTATTCTTTTATGATTCCTTAACCATTCCCTTTGTAGAGGGCCTTTCAAAAAGAATGTTCTAGGTTCGCCACATACTCTCGATAATAGCCTTATCTTGGTGCTAGTCGGAATAGTGATTTTGGGACCACAAATTTGACGTAGAAAAATTATTTTTATTATATTTTCATCGTCTACAATTTTACGAAATGATTTCATGAAAATCTCATTCGAAAATTTTGACATTTGGGCATTCAATTTAGTCAAAAGGACAAATTGTAATTAGTGCAAAAGTTGAGTTCTACTTGTTAAAGGTGTCCAATTTCTATGGGATTTTAAATTAGAGGTCCTTATATGATAATTAGACTATTAGTTAAGCTTATGGACAAAAATAGACATGATTAGGTGAAATTTCAAAGTTTTAAGTGAAGTGCATTTTGGTTATTTGGTTAATAAAATAATAAAAAGGGAAAATAAAGCCAAAATTGGGGTCCATCTTTCTCATTGGCCGAATTTTACAAGACACCATAGCTAGGGTTTTCTTCAATTTTCAAGCTTGATTATAAGTACACCCTAGCCCCGTTTTTAATGCTCTTTACATTTTTGAATTCCTCGTAACCCGGTTTACCTATTTCTACCATTATCTTGAAGTAGGGCTCATGTTTAAAAATTTACCCATGTGTGACATGCATTTATTTTGATGTTTGATGGAAGATATTGGATGTTTAAGGTGTGATAAACAAGTTTTACCAAGTGATTTTTAGTGAAAATGTATAAAAAGGACTTATTTGTAAAAATTGTTAAAATGGGTAGTAGAAATGTGATCTAATGAAAAATGTGGGCTAATATGAACATGTATATGGTTCGGCTAGGCTTGGGTAACAAAGAAATTGAGTATATTTCATTTTACGAGCCTAGGGACTAATTTGTAAAAATATGAAACTTTAGGGGAAAGAAGGTAATTTTTCCATAATGTGATGATTGAATTGATTTAAGTAATATGAATATTAAATAAGCTAAAATTGCTATTATAGATCAAGAAAAATGAAGTTCTGACCCTGATAGGGAAAAATAAGGTGTTTGACGATTAAATCATTTTCTACTAATTTGTATCGAGGTAAGTTTGTATATAAGTAATACATTGTTTTGTGTTTTAAATGCTTTAATATTGTATGACTTATGATTGAATCCATGGATGTAATTGACAAAGTAAGAAAATATCCTGGTTGAACCTTAGGAATAGATAGGATACAAATGTCATGACATTAGGGTTAGTTGAGATTACGTGTAAGACATATCTGGGATATGGCATCGATGTGAGACTTCTTGTAAGACCATATCTGGGCTATTGGCATCAATGTGAGATTCCATGTAATACCTTATCTGGGATATGTCATTGGAATGGTAACGTATGTATGAGACTCCCGAGTATCTTTTAGTATTCCAAGTGGTTCAACGGGAAATTTAACGAGAATGACAAGCTATGAAAAATTATGTTATGTTGTGAGTTGGTACAAGTACGTACATAAAACTCATTGAATAATGAGCTTGATATGTGATGAACCCTCGATAAGATTGTGTATGAGGAAGTTGTGATTAGATGACCTTAATACCATTTATGCCAAGTTCATCATGTTTATATATATGTTACATGTGTGGTTATAATGCTTATTATTTGCATAGGAACTTATAAAGCTATATAGCTTACTCCCTTTCTTTTCCCTTATTTTATAGTGTCACCAAGCCAGCTCGGGGATCAGAGACAGTCGGAGATCTATTCACACTATCAACTTAATATTTTGGGTACCAATAACTTTATTATTTTAAGTTATGCATGTATAGCGATTTGGTCTTTTCGTTTTGTGTCATAGTTGATTTGGCCAAATATGTTGGCTTGTAATGGTATTGATTCACTTTGTATATGGCCATTGAATGTTGGCCTATAATGGTTATGATGGCCTATAATGATTATGTTGGCTATTGATATATTCATATCATGATGCTTTTCATGGATGTGGGATTTTGCATGGCTTGAGTTGATAAGTTTGTGATGTCATATGTGATGGACAATAGCATGTGAAAGATGTGTGGATGCTTTGGTTGTGGCCGATTTGGTTGAGTGTATGTACTTGGAATGGTGCTATGTTTTGTTGTGTAGGTTTGTGCATGGAAGGGTGACAATATGGCTTAGAAAATAGCCTTATTTTTGTCCACATGGATAGACACACGGACGGGTGTTTAGGCCATGTGTGACACACTGCTTGCCCCATGGGTGTGTGATCCGGCTGTGTGTCCCCTGCACCTTAATAGTTGCAAAATAGAATGGTCAGTATCGAGCACATGGGAAGAAACATGGGCATGTGTCTCAACTATGTGGATGGCACAGACTCGAACACGGGTATGTGCCTTGGCCTTGTGAAGTCTGCACCTATTTTATGAAAAAAATATTATAAAAATTAAATCGACCACACGGTCTAAACACACAGGCATGTGCCTTGGCTGTGTGACTTAAATTTGTTCTTTGGTAACAAACAGAGAGTTACACGGGTTAGGGATATGGGCGTGTGTGACCACACAGGCATGTCCCAAGCCACACGAGCGTGTGGTTTTTAAAGCATGAAAAATTTTCTAAGTGTTGTGAAATTTTCCTAGGTTCTTGGTTTAGTCCCAAACCACTTCCAAAGCATGTTTTGGGACTTGTAGGCTCGTTATAAGGACGATTTGAATGTTTGTGAAAAGTTTTAAATTTGAACAAAAATTTATGTCTCAATTTTGTATGTTTGCTTATGTTTAAGTCTGGTAATGGCTCGTACCCTGTTCTGACGTTAAATACAGATAAAGGGTGTTACATTTAGTGGTATCAGAGCTACGATTTAGTTGATTCCCGGACTAACGTATCGTGTGTGAGAGTCTAGATATACATGCCATAAATAAAATGTGATAGTGTGATTACTCCTGACAATTTTAAACTGTGTTTTCATATAGTAAATGGATCCCAATCGAGTTAAGGTTGATGATGTTGAAAGTAATGCAACGGCTCCCGCTCAAGGGGCAACTTCATCTTATAGAGGATTCCTACGGTTAGTTAAGGAGAAGAGAGTAGAGAAGCCTTTTTCCATATGATGAATGAGTGGTATGCAGAATTTGTTCGAACAAATCCGAATGCCCAACCTACTCCACTCCTACCTATTCGTCGACCGGTTCTTGTAGCCCCATAAGGTATGGAATTTGTAAGAATGAACAAGCCTCCAGTTGATAAAATCCGAAAGCATGGGGCTGAAGATTTCAGAGCTAATGTGAATGATAATCCCAACGAGCTGAGTTTTGGCTCAAAAACTCCATCAGGGTATTTGATGAGCTATCCTACACATCGGATGAGTGTTTAAAGTGTGCTATCTCGCTTTTGAGAGATTTAGTGTATCATTGGTGGAATACATTAGTATTAGTGGTACCAAGAGAAAGGGTTACATGCGAATTCTTTCAAGAGGAGTTCCGAAAGAAGTATGTTCATCGATCAGAAACGTAAGAAATTTCTTGAGTTGAAACATGGTCATATGACAGTGATCGAATATGAGCGAGAATTCGTCAAACATAGTAAATACTCTCGAGAGTTTGTTTCCACCGAGGCTATCATGTGCAAAAGATTTCAGGATGGATTGAATGAGGATATTGGTGTGTTAGTTGGGATTTTAGAGCTGAAAGAATTTGTTGTATTGGTTGAAAGGTCTTGTAAGGCCGAAGAGTTGAACAAAGAGAAGAGGAAAGCTAATCTTGAAGCTAGAGATCTGAGGAAAAGACCGATGAGTAAGTCATTTCCATCTCAGTCCAAGAAATCTAAAGAATTGTATTCATGTTCGAATGTTTCAGCGAGGTATTCACGCAGAGATCGTGAGAAGCGACATTCGAGTTTTAAATCTCAAGCCACTTCCATGGAAAGTGTAGGTAATGTAAAGTCAAACAGACCTAAATGTCAGCTTTGTGGGAGGAGACATCCCGGTGAGTGTAGGATGAATGACGGGGCTTGCTTCAAGTGTGGCTCTCAAGAGCATTTTATCCGAGATTGCCCTGAAAGGGTTGAGAAAGAAAAATTTTAGAGTCTACGGCAGAGTAATACTGCTAATAGAGGTAGGCCATCGAGGAATACTGGAAATGAAGCTAGTAGTAAAGGTGTGACGAAAGACATCACAGTGAGATCCAAAGCTCGAGCACCTACTAGAGCCTATGCCATCTGTGCTTGCGAAGAAGCGACATCTCCCTGTAACACCCTGAATTTGGGCCTAGAAGTTTTGGGCCTTAAGCATGGGAGCGGTTGAAGGCAGCTTATAATATTCTGTTGTGCATGCAAATTTCGTTAATGAAGGCTTGTTTTAGTGGTTAAGTGTGTTGAGAAGTGTTGGAGAAGTCCTGGGTTTAAACCTGGACTCTAGCAAAAAATTTGGTTTATGGTGAATCAAACCCTGGGTGTAGTAGGTAGGCCTTAAGAATATTGTTGGAGAAATTGTGACACAAAAAACCTTATGGCTTAGTGGCAAGTGGCGTGTCGAGCATTTGAGGGGAGGCATGGGTTCGAATCCCATAGCAAGCAAAGAGCATTTATTTTGCTAACAGGGGGCGGCAAGAGTTGGTGTTGAATTTAAACTCTGATGTTGGAGGGATCCCACATCGGGAAGCTAACATAAGAGTGGATGGGAAGCTGGCTTTAAATAGAGAGAACCATGAGGAGAGTAAAGGTACCTTTCTTGGCTGATCCCTTTCGCTTTATGGCGTGCTCATTTGGGTTGGGCATCGGCTAAGAGTGCTCGGAGCGTGGATTAACTCCAGTCTCCAATCAGGTGTGTATTTATCACTACTCTTGTTGTTGGATGGCTACTTCGGGCCGCGATGGGCCGAAAGGGGCCATGTGGGCCCAATGGGCCTACGGGCCCAATTGGATAAGTTGTTTGATTGTGTAGTAAATATTGGACTAGGCTAGGTGAATCGCATATCTGTGGCTAGGTTTGGGCTAAAAGGGCCACACGAGCGTGTGGGCCCATTTGGGCCGAGAATAGGCTTTAGGCCCATTCGTATTGTTATCCATGTTTAGAATACTTTAGTTTACCAATTACTGAAATGCCCTCGACTTGTAAAATTACCAAAGTACTCCCAATTTACAGAATTACCATTTTACCTCAATTTACAGAATTATCGTTTTACCCTCAATTTTTAAAATTACAGTTTTACCCTCGATTTACAGAATTACCGTTTTATCCTTAGTTTACAGAATTACTATTTTACCCTCGATTTACAGAATTACCGTTTTACCCTCAATTTGTAAAATTACCATTTATAGAATTACTGGTTTACCCTCGGTTTACAAAATTATCATTTTACCATCGATTTATAGAATTACTATTTTACCCTCAATTGTGAAATTACTGAAATACCCTTATAGGGTAGAATTACCGAAATACCCCTATAGGGTAGAATTACTAAAATACCCTTATAGGGTAGAATTACCGAAATACCCCCGTAGGGTAGAATTATCGAAATACCCTTGTAGGGTAGAAATACCGAAATACCCCTATAGGGTAGAATTACCGAGATACCTTTGTGGGGTAAAATTACCATTTTGCCCCTAGGGTGTTAAATGACTGTTTTGCCCTTGTGGGCAAGTGACTGACTTGGACTGTGTGGTTGACGGATTTGATTGTGAATATATGTTGGTGATATGAATGACTTGACTGTGATTGTTTGATTCAAATATGGGCATGACATTCTGCATACATGACATGTTGCATGGGTTGGGATTTTGTACGGAGGAAGCGTTCTGGTGGCTATGCCACAAATATCTGTTCTGGTGGCTCTGCCACAATATCTATATTTGGTGACTCTGTCACAATATCTGTTGACCGATCGATGGCTAAGTGCCGATCACGCTACCGAAGGCTGTGTGCCGTTGTTGTGGGCTTCGTGCCGATTATAGACCCGTTATTAATGGCTCTGTGCCAACCTAAATATGGCTTTGTGCCATCTTGACTATGGCTTCATGCCAAACGTATTTACCTGTAGCTATGTGCCTAACATATTTGTTGACGACTCTGTGTCGATCATATTTACCAAAGGCTGTGCGCCAGTTATATTACCGTCACTGATGGCTATGTGCCGAAGTTATTACAGTTATCTATGGCTTTGTGCCACTTATTCTGTTAGGTGGGTTTTCCACATTATCTGATCCTGGTGGCTCTGCCACAATATCTGTATCTGGTGACTCTGTCACGATATCTGTTCTGGCAGCCATGCTGCAAATTCTATGGTGTGTAGCGGATGGGTGGGTCGAGTTGTCTCCCCACATGGTGTAAGGTTGGTACGGGGGTGTATACGGTTGGATTGGGTTGGGATTGCATTCACATTCTGATTCTGATTCTGTCACCTAATTCTGATTCTGATTCTGTTACTGATTCTGATTCTGATTTTGTTAGTGATTTTGATTCTGATTCTGTCACCTAATTCTGATTCTGATTCTGATTCTGTTACTGATTCTGGTTCTGATTCTCATTTTGGTTCCAATTCTGATAATGTTTCTTATTCTGTAATGGGCTAAGGTTCATCTGGTACTGTCTGTTGTAATGGGCTAAGACCCGATTGGTACTGAAATTGTAAGTAAGGCTGGGGCCAGACTTTTAATTCTTTTAGATGACTGACTGTTCCTTTTTATAGTAGGGGATTTCACACTGAGTTTTTGTAAACTCACCCCGTTTATTAACCTTTCAGGTAATTTCCAGCCTTAGATGGATCGGGGTTGCTAGGGGCTCGGAGGAAGCCACACACACTGTTTATGTTACATTTTTGATTATTACCTTTAAATTATTTTATGTGGGTTGTAGTAAAGCCGTTGTAATTTTTTTGGATTTCAAATTTGGAATTTTATTTATTGTTCTTATAATTGCTAGTATTAGAACACAATTTTCCAAAGGAACTACTGTTATTCAAAACATCACGTAACCGCAATTGTTTCTAAAGTAAGTTTCCGCAACTACCAAGATTTTTACAAAGTTGTTAAGAATGTTATTCAGTTGAGGTTTTCTAACAAGGTTTAAAAAGGGTATAAGTTTTTAATTATTAAGAAGGGTTTTTAATGGAAACATGGTTTTTGAAAAACACTTCAATGTGACACGCCAAGTTCGAGCCAAACTTCCAGGCCGGGTTTGGGGTGTTACACTCCCGATGTTATCACTGGTACTTTTTCTCTTTATAATACTAATGTTGTTGCATTGATTGATCTTGGATCGACTTATTCTTATGTTTGTGTGAAACTGGTAGCTAGTAAGAGCTTGCCTGTTGAGTTTACTGAATTTGTGATTACAGTGTTAAACCCCTTAGGAAAACATGTATTAGTTGATAGAGTTTGCAAAACTTGTCGCTTAATGATTCGAGGTCACTATTTTTCGGCTGATTTAATGTTGTTGCCATTTAATGAATTAGATGTTATTTTGGGTATGAATTGGTTCACACTACATGATGCCGTAGTAAACTGTAAAAGAAAGATTATTGAACTAAAATGTGAAAATGGTGAAATTCTTTGGATTGATTCAGATGAATCAGGTGAGTTACCTGTTGTGATTTCTTCGATGACTGCCTAAAGATATGTAAGAAAAGGCTGTGAAGCTTACCTTGCTTATGTGTTGAATACAAAAGAATCTTAATCGAAAATTGAATCAGTTCCGATTGTTTGCGAATATCCAGATGTGTTCCCAGAAGAGTTTCCTGGGTTACCACCAGTTAGAGAAGTAGAGTTTGGTATTGATTTAGTCCTTGGTACCTCACTGATATCTACTGCTCCGTATAGAATGGCCCCAACTGAATTGAAGGAATTAAAAGCTTAATTGCAAGAGTGGACGGATAAGGGTTTTGAGGGACCAAGTTATTCTCCCTGGGGCGCTCCAGTGTTATTTGTGAAGAAGAAAGACGGATCTATGAGACTTTGTATCAATTATTGATAGCTCAACAAGGTGACTATAAATAACAAGTATCCTTTTCTGAGGATAGATGACCTATTTGATCAGTTGAAAGGAGCAACGGTATTCTCGAAGATTTATTTAAGATCTGGCTGCTACCAATTGAGAGTTAAAGAGTCATATGTACCAAAAACCGCTTTCAGAACAAGGTACAGACACTATGAGTTCCTTGTTATGCCTTTCAGATTAACTAATGCACCTGCTGCTTTTATGGATTTGATGAATAGAATTTTCCGACTGTATTTGGACAAGTTTGTAGTTATGTTTATTGATGATATTTTGATTTATTCTCAAGATGAGTCCGAGCATGCTAAACACTTGAGAACTATTTTACAGACTTTGAGAGATAAGAAATTGTTCGTTAAATTTAGTAAAAGTGAGTTTTGGCTCCGAGAGGTCAGATTTTTGGGACATATCATTTCGGGTGGTCGTATTCGGGTCGATCCAAGTGAAATTTCGACAATTATTGATTGGAATCCGCTAAGAAATGTGTTTGAATTCAGAAGCTTTTTGGGCTTAGCCCGTTATTATAGACGACTTGTTAAAAGATTCTCGATGATTGCTACTCCTATGGCCAAGTAGTTGCAAAAAGATGTTAAGTTTGAATGGTCTGTAAAATGTCAGCAAAGTTTTGAGAAGTTGAAGGAATTATTGTCTGAGGCATCGATTTTAGTGCAACCTCACTGAATGGATTAGGATGTGTGTTTATGCAAGAGGGCAAAGTGATAGCCTATGCCTCGAGATAGTTAAAACCTCACGAGAAAAATTATTTGACACATGATTTGGAGTTAGCGGCTATTGTGTTTGTTTTAAAAATTTGGAGACATCATTTGTACAGTGAGAGATGTCATGTCTTTTCTAATCATAAGAGTTTAAAATAGTTGATGTCTCAAAAAGATTTAAACTTGCGGCAACGAAGATGGCTCGAGTTACTGAAGGATTATGATCTAGTGATTGACTATCACAGGGGTAAGGCAAATGTAGTCGTAGATGCGTTGAGTATAAAGTAGTTGTTTACTTTGAAAGCAATGAATACACGATTGACTTTGTCCAAAAATGGTTTGACTCTAGCCAAGTTGAGAGCTAGACCGTTGTTTCTCCAACAAATTTGTGAAGCTCAGAAATGTGACAGTGATTTGCGAGCCAAAAGAGTTAATCGGGTAATGATTCAGATTTTCATATTGGATTCGATGATTATTTGAGGTTCCAAGGTAAAATTTGTGTGCTGAAAAATGATGAACTTATTCAGAAAATTCTTCATGAAGCGCATAATGGTTGTCTATCTGTGCACCCGGGTAGTACGAAAATTTATAATGATTTGAAGAAATGGTATTGGTGGTCTAGTATGAAACGGGATATTTCAGAGTTTGTTTCGAAATGTTTGATTTGTCAACAAGTGAAAGCAGAACACCAAGTGCCTTCGGGTTTACTTCAACCAGTGATGGTACTCGAGTGGAAATCGGATAAGATTACGATGGATTTTGTAACGGGTTTACATTTGACTCCGTAAAAGAAAGATGTCATATGGGTTGTGGTTGATAGATTGATGAAATTGGCACATTTTATGCCGGTATGTACTGATTTCTCACTTGATAAACTAGTTGAACTGTATATTGCTGAAATTATGAGATTACACAGGGTGTCTATATCGATTATTTCGGATAGAGATCCGAGGTTTAATTCGTGATTTTGGAAGAAGTTGCAAGAAGCTTTGGGTATGAAGTTGAACTTTAGTACCACTTTTAACCAGCAAATCGATGGTCAATCCGAGAGAACGATTCAAGTACTTGAAGATATGCTCCGATGTTGTGTTCTAGAATTCTAGGATAGTTGGGAAAAATATCTACGATTGGTCAAATTTAATTATAACAAAAACTTTCAGTCAAGTATTAAAATGGCACATATGAGGCATTGTATGGCCGTAAGTCCCGAACACCTTTGTATTAGATCGAGTTTAGTGAGAAACAGATTGACGGGGTTGATTGGGTCAGAGAAACTAAAGAAAAAGTAAAGGTAATTCGTGATTGCCTGAAAGCAGCTTCAGATCGACAAAAGTCATATGCAGATTTGAAAAGAAAATAGATCAAATTTCAGGTCGATGACAGAGTGTTTTTGAAAGTATCTCCATGGAAGAAAGTTCTCAGATTTGGCCATAAAGGAAAGTTGAGTCCACGTTTTATTGGGCCGTATGAGGTTATTGAAAGAATAGGGCCAGTGGCATAACAGTTAGCTTTACTGACAGAGTTAGAAAGGATTCATAATGTGTTTCATGTGTCAATGTTGCGATGATATCGTTCTGATCCTTCGCATGCGATTTCACACATAGAGATTGAGATTCGACTAGATATGACGTATGGTGAAAAACTGATCAAGATCTTAACTCGGGAAGTTAAACAATTGAGAAATAAAGGTATAGCCCTAGGGAAAGTGTTATGGTAGCAACATGGGGTCAAAGAGGCTATGTGGGAACCTGAGGAGGCTATGAAAAAACAATACCCAAACCAAAATCCCTAAAGAGGGGAGATTTGTAACAACCTTATCTTGGGGCTAGTCGGAACAGTGGTTTCGGGACCATAAATCCAACGCAAAAAAATTTATTTTTATTATATTGTTATGGTATACTGTTTTACGAAATGATTTCGTCTAAATCTCGTTCGAAAATTTTAACGTTTGGCCACTCAATTTAGTCAAAAGGACTAAATTGTATTAAGTGCAAAAGTTGAGTTTTACTTATTAAAGGTGTCCAATTGCTATAGAATTTTAAATTAGAGGTCCTTATATGATAATTAGACCATTAGTTAAGTTTATGGACAAAAATGGACATGATTAGGTGAAATTTCAAAGTTTTAAGTGAAGGGATTTTGGTCATTTGGTTAATAAAAGAATAAAAAGGAAAAATAAAGCCAAAATTGGTGTCCATCTTCTCTCCTTGGCCGAAGTTTACAAGAAACCATAGCTAGGGTTTTATTAAACTTTCAAGCTTGATTGTAAGTACATCCTAGCCCCGTTTTTAATGCTCTTTACATTTTTGAAGTCCTCGTAACCCGGTTTTGTAACACCCCGAACCCGAGACCGACACCGGAGTCGGACACGAGATGTCAACAAGCTTTGAAAATTTTTTTTCCAGACACTGCCCAGTCTGAGTACTAGTCGCTTCAAAAATCATATCTTGAGTTTCACAACTTGAAAATCAATTTTGTGATTTTTCCCTGAAACTAGACTCATGTCCCCACCTATGTATTTTTTTCTAGAATTTTTGGTCGGGCCAATTAGTACAGTTTATTAGTCAAAGTCTCCCATGTTACAGGGGTCGACTACACTGACCTTTTCCCATTACGACTGGGATATCTCTCTGCACAGAGCTTCAATGCTGATGCCGTTTGTTTCTATGGAAACTAGACTCATAGAGGAATCCATACATATATGGTATGACCCCTAATTATCTCTGGTAAATATATAGTGAATTTCCAAAGTCGGAACAGGGAATCCAGAAACTGTTCTGGCCCTGTTCCACAAGAACCCAAATATCTCTTACTGTACTGTTCCTATGATTGTTTCGTTACTTCCATATGAAAGTAGATTCATCAAGGTTCGATTACATAATTTATTCACTATTTAATTCCACTCCTACAAATTCTTGTGATTTTTCCAATCCACACCACTGCTGCTATCAGCTTCTGTTTTCAAAGTAAACCTTACCTAATTTGGGGTTTCATGGACCAACTAGTGTCACGGACTTAAGATTCTTGCCTCAGAATCAGTGCGGCCTTAGGCAGTTTCTTACTCCAAAACGCCTAAGTCAGCCTAACTTTCACAAAAGAAGGATTCAACAGAATTCCTCCCAAAACACAACTCAAGTGAAAGCAACTCAAAGCCAACAAGATGAAAGAAAAATGAGACAAGAACAAGCCAAGGAAAATAAGAACACAAGAGAGAAAAGTTTGAGTGAATGCTCTCAAGGATTCTTCTTACTCAAAACTCAAGTGATTTACAATGAGGGAAGAGGTCTCTTATTTATAGTTGAGCCTCCCCAAATCCAACGGTGCAAAATTAAGTACATCAACGGCTATGATTAAAGGCCACCTACCACCAAACCTTTAAGAATATAAAATCATATCTTCTAAGATTACATATCTTATCTAAGATATGTAATCTTATAAAATAATATATTATATTTGTCTAACTTGTAGATGGGCCTTCAATCTCTTCAAGCAACGGGCCGGTCTGATTGGGCCAAATGACCTCCTGCCTTCTTGATGGTTCACACAGATGTGTCATGGTTGCGGGCTCCCATGCGCAACCCATGACATTCTCCCCCACCAAATCTAGCGACGCCCTCGTCGCGTCCTCTGCATGGTATCGATCTATCTTGTCTTGGAATTGCCACAAGGCTTCAGCAGGTTCCCAACTCATCTCACTATCCGGGAATCCCTTCCATCGGACTAAGTATTCGCGCCGCGGTCGGTAGTGCTTACGTCTGACCATACGATCCGCTTCGATGTTCTCAACCTCTCGATCATAGGCGGCTTTTACCCCCATTGGTGCTCGTTCAGACTTGCTTCGATTTGGGTCTTCTCCATCTTCATGGAATGGTTTAAGCATACTCACGTGGAATACTGGATGAACTTTAAGCTTTTCAGGCAACTCAAGCTTGTAGGCCACCTTGCCTACCTTCTTCACAATCCGAAATGGCCCCTCGTACCGCCGAACGAGTCCTTTGTGCAACCCATCATGTCGCAAAATCAGGTGTAGTTTGGCAAGAACTGGTTCACCTACCTGAAATTGTACGTCCCTTCGATTTCGATCCGCCCACTTCTTATTGCGCTTACTTGCCTTGTGAAGACAAGCTCTAGCCAAATCGTTTTGCTCTTGCCAATCTCTCGCAAATCGATAGGCTGCTGGATTCGGTCCCCCATAACGAGTCGCAACAGCATTGGGTGTAAGTGGCTGTTGTCCTGTTACTATCTCGAACGGACTCTGGTTTGTCGCCCCACTTCTTTGCAAATTATAAGAAAACTGAGCCACATCTAGCAACTTTGGCCAGTCCCTTTGTGTGGCACTCACATAGTGCCGTAGATACATCTCCAATAACGCATTCACTCGTTCAGTTTGCCCATCGGTTTGTGGATGCATGCTGGTTGAAAAGTTCAAGTTTGAACCCATTAACTTGAATAACTCTGTCCAAAATCGTCCCGTGAATCGCCCATCTCGATCGCTGATGATAGATTGTAGCACTCCCCAATATTTCACCACATGTCTAAGAAACAAGCGAGCAGCCTCCTCAGCAGGACACTTCTTGGTTGTGGGGATAAAAGTTGCATACTTCGAAAACCTGTCCACCACAACAAAAATGCTTGCAAATCCATCAGATTTAGGCAAACCTACAATAAAGTCCATGGATAAACTCTCCCATGGGCGCTCCGGAATAGGTAAAGGCTGTAGCAACCCAGCAGGAGCCTTCAACTCGATTTTATCTTGTTGGCACACCAAACAAGTTTTCACATAAGTCTCCACATCGTCACTCATGTGAGGCCAATAAAATCGATCCTCCAAGAGAGCTAAAGTGCGGTGTATGCCTGGATGTCCAGCCCATCTCGAATCGTGACATTCCTTCATGACTTCCTTTCGCAAGTTCCCATGTTGGGGCACATATAGACGTTGTCCTTGAGTGTATAATAATTCTCCCTCGAGCCAAAATCGCCTCGTTTTTCCCTCTTTAGCAAGCTCAATCAAATTTTTGGCCGTGGAATCGTGGGACAACCCTTCTTGAATGCGCTCCAATAAGGGACTATTGGGTTGGCTTATCATTGCAAATTCCATCTTTCGGCTAAGCGCATCAGCTACAATGTTGGCACTCCCCGGCTTGTACTCCATGCTAAAATCAAACTCTGCTAGGAAAACCTGCCAACGAGCCTGTTTGGGGGACAACTTTTTCTGGGTTAGGAAATAACTATTTGCAACATTATCAGTGAATACCACGAACCTGGAACCCAGCAAATAGTGCCTCCATGTGCGCAAACAATGCACCACAGCAGTCATCTATTTTTCTTGGACCGTGTATCTCCGTTCTGTCTCATTCAGCTTTCGACTCTCGAAAGCAATTGGATGTCCTTCTTGCATCAATACTCCCCCAATTGCATAGTCTGAGGCATCCGTGCGTACCTCGTACGCTTTTGTAAAATCCGGTAAAGCAAGTACAGGTTCACTCACCATTGCTTGCTTTACTTGGTCAAAAGCTTTCTCACACCGAGAGTCCCAGTCCCATACTTTGCCCTTTTTCAATAAGTCCGTCAAGGGTGTAGTGATCTTGGAGTAGCCTTCAATGAAACGTCGATAGTAGTTTGCTAAACCAAGAAAGGACCGCAATTCCGTTACCTTGGTTGGTGGCTCCCAATCGGAAATTGCTCGGACTTTGCTTGCATCCATTCGGATCATGCCACCTCCTACAATATGGCCAAGAAAAGGCACCTCTCGTTGGGCAAATGAGCATTTTTCCTCTTTGACATACAGCTCATTTTCCCGTAGGACTTGGAACACCTCTCTCAGATGTCCAACATGCTCCTCAAGCGTCTTACTATACACCACAATGTCGTCAAGATAAACAACCACAAAGCGATCTAAGAAAGGTTGTAATACCTTATTCATTAGGGTGCAAAATGTTGCCGGAGCATTTGTCAACCCGAACGGCATCACCAAGAATTCAAAAGACCCATACCGAGTCACACAGGCTGTTTTGGGCTCATCCCCTTCGGCTACTCTCACTTGGTAGTACCCCGATCGCAAATCCAACTTAGTAAACCATCTCGCGCTACCAAGTTGATCGAACAGATCTGCAATGAGAGGAATGGGATACCTGTTCTTCACAGTGATCTTGTTTAAGGCCCTATAGTCAATGCACAATCTTAAGGACCCATCATGCTTCCTTTGGAATAACACCGGCGCTCCAAATGGGGCTTTGGAAGGTTTAATAAACCCGGCATCTAGAAGTTCCCTTAACTGCTTCCTCAATTCCTCCAACTCAGGTGGAGACATTCGATATGGTGCCCTTGCTGGTGGCTCAGTATTAGGCAACAACTCAATCTTGTGATCTACCTCCCTCTTTGGTGGCAATGTCTTGGGCAACTCTGTGGGCATTACATCTTGAAAAGACTGCAACAACTGCTTCACTTCTTTTGGAATTTCTTCTTCGAATTTCTCCTCCGCATTGTTCCTTAAGGTGGCTAAATAGGAGACTTCGTTTCTACGTACTCCTTTGGCAAATTGGATTGCCGACAATGTTTTGCCTTCCATGTTTCCCTTTCTTTTCATTCGCACCATATAACGATGGTTCGAATCAGAGATCATCATGTAGTTCTCGGAAGGATGAATATACGCATTAAGTCGGTCAAACAAACTCAATCCTACCACAAAATCATAATCATCAAGTGGGATTACCTTAATGGTTGCCTTGCCTGTCCACTCGCCAAGTTTGAGTTCCACCCCTTTAGCCACACCCGTTATGGGAATACTTTCTGAGTTTACTGTTTTTATTCGACCCGAATCTTCCTCCACTTTGAGACCGAGTTCCTTCGCCATCTCTTTAGACATGAACAAATCAGATGCACCAGTGTCAACAAGGGCATTCAATTTTCTGTCTGCCACGATGATGTCCACAAACATCAGCCCATTACTCGTCTTGTCTTCAACACCGCCCAATATCGTACCAAGACTTTGGGTGTCAGGATTGGCCTCTTCGCGTGCTTCCATAGCATTGAAAGCGGCCCTCTTTGGACAAACACTCAACCGATGTGGACCTTGGCAAAGAAAGCATCTCATTGGCTCTTTCTTATCCCCTGGTCTACCATTATAATTCCTTGGGGCTTCGCCACTCCTTTCTGTTTGCTCTTTGTCTCCCCCACCATTGCCTTTGGGTCTTGGCTTGGGTTTGGAAGCATCATTATTGTCAAACTTTCTCCCACCAGCTTCGTAGAAGTTCTCTGCCTCAGCCATAGCTACAGTCAAATCGGTGATGCCTAGGCGGCGCAACTCTTGCTTAGCCCACATTCTTAGCCCATCCTCAAACATATAAAATGCTTCCTTCTCATTCAAGTCTGAGATCTGAAGCATCAGCTCACTAAACTCCCGCACATAATCTCGAATAGTGCCTTGTTGCGTAAGTCGACGCAACTTAGCACGAGCCTCCTTTTCAGCATGCTGCGGATAAAACTGCTTCTTTAACTCTCCTTGGAACTCCTCCCAAGTCCCAATGGTCGTTCCTCCACGTCTCTCATCCGTGGACCTACGTCGCCACCATAAGAGAGCAACATCAGTAAAGTAAATCGAAGCAGTGTTTACCTTAGTGGCATCATCCTCAATGCCCATTGCTCGAAAATATTGCTCCAATTCCCACAGGAAGTTGTCCACTTCTCTCGCAGACCTAGCCCCCTTGAACTTCTCGGGTTTTGGAACATCTACATGGCGTTGCTTCGATCTTGAAGTCAACATCCCATTTCCCAAAGCGACCTTACAAATTGTGAGCTCCCCCTTAAGCTCAGCAATCTCCTCTTTCATGGCAGTCACCAGGGCCTCAAGAGCTTCGTCCCTTACCGTCAGCTTGTCCGAAGTGGATCTAAGAGTGTCAAGCACGAATACTTTGCTGTCTTCCCGCAGT
Organism: Gossypium hirsutum; assembly: GCF_007990345.1. Taxonomy (NCBI): domain Eukaryota; kingdom Viridiplantae; phylum Streptophyta; class Magnoliopsida; order Malvales; family Malvaceae; genus Gossypium; species Gossypium hirsutum. The sequence goes on from NC_053434.1 coordinate 56,179,421, forward strand.
TCCTCCATACGGGTTAGGACCACTTCGAGTGTCTCCCTCATGTCACCAACAGACTCCTCGAGATTGACCACTCGATTTTCCAAGCTTGACAACATGTCCCTCGATCGACTAGCCTTCCTGACCCTCCCACGGGTCTCCATTGGCTCATTCTCACCAACTTCTCTCGACATATCTCAAAAGTGCTTTCGAACGGCTCTGGTACCAACTGTCACGGACTTAAGATTCTTGCCTCAGAATCCGTGCGGCCTTAGGCAGTTTCTTACTCCAAAACGCCTAAGTCAGCCTAACTTTCACAAAAGAAGGATTCAACAGAATTCCTCCCAAAACACAACTCAAGTGAAAGCAACTCAAAGCCAACAAGATGAAAGAAAAATGAGACAAGAACAAGCCAAGGAAAATAAGAACACAAGAGAGAAAAGTTTGAGTGAATGCTCTCAAGGATTCTTCTTACTCAAAACTCAAGTGATTTACAATGAGGGAAGAGGTCTCTTATTTATAGTTGAGCCTCCCCAAATCCAACGGTGCAAAATTAAGTACATCAACGGCTATGATTAAAGGCCACCTACCACCAAACCTTTAAGAATATAAAATCATATCTTCTAAGATTACATATCTTATCTAAGATATGTAATCTTATAAAATAATATATTATATTTGTCTAACTTGTAGATGGGCCTTCAATCTCTTCAAGCAACGGGCCGGTCTGATTGGGCCAAATGACCTCCTGCCTTCTTGATGGTTCACACAGATGTGTCATGGTTGCGGGCTCCCATGCGCAACCCATGACACTAGGGCCTTGTCATACATAAGCCCACATATGATCATACTTAGCCATTCTAGTGGCTGGACATTGGCTCAACACTTCCATTCCAACTATAGTTACATCATGAAACCATCTATACATTCATAAATACGAATGGTCGAATGCCATACTCCACTTCTACAAGCCATTTTCGCATGGCTGTACACTTATACATTTCATAAAGTACTCGGAAGACAACGATGGGTAGTCCTATACATGCCATATCAAAATTCAACCAAAATAGTACCCAAAAGAGCCTTTGATAGTGTGGGCGACTTCGACTTCAAGATCCCGAGTCCGATAGCTGGAGAACCAAAAATCTATAAAACAGAGGAGCAATGTAACGAGTAAGCAATTTATGCTTAGTAAGTTTGAGCAAGGAATTCCAGCATGCACAAATAATAGCACACATTTAGCTAAACGGAATATTTCATAATACGCAATTTACCGATATCGAACTTGCTTCACAACATTAACAACCCTTATGTACATACAAAATAAACTAACTTGGCCGAAGGCCGGTAGCTCGTTTATCAACTGAGCGAACATTTATTTGTAAGGGCTCGATTAATATTCAACACATACGTAACATATCCCCATATTGGGATGTTTTTCGAGTATTCGCTGGAATTTTACAGCAAGCTCATTCATTACCAAATCACGTACCTTCGGGATTTAACCGGATATAGCTCCTCGTTCAAATGCCTTCGGGACATAGCCCGGATTTAGTAACTCACACAATGCCTTCGGGACATAACCCGGATTTAACAACTCGCACAAATGCCTTCGGGACTTAACCCGGATTTAACAACTCGCACGTATGCCTTCGGGACTTAACCCGGATTTAACAACTCGCACGAATGCCTTCGGGACTTAACCCGGATTTAACAACTCGCACGAATGCCTTCGGAACTTAATCCGGATTTAACAACTCGCACGTATGCCTTCGGGACTTAACCCGGATTTAACAACTCGCACGAATGCCTTCGGGACTTAACCCGGATTTAACAACTCGCACGAATGCCTTCGGAACTTAATCCGGATATATTCACTTAGCACAAAGCCTTCGGGACTTAGCCCGGACAGCATTCAATTAATCATGCACATTCATATTTCATTTTCGTTTACGAAACTCAATCACAAGGCACATATTGTCCTTGCACATTCGGCTCAATAGCCACACATAGAGCATGATTTAATCACATCGAAATTTAAGCTCTCTTACTCAAGAACTTACCTCGGGTGTTGTCGAACGATCCCGCTAACTATTCGACCGCTTTTTCCTTCCCTTTATCGGATTTATTTCCCCTTTGCTCTTGAGCTTAATCAAACAAATAAATTGATTTCATCATTTAGGCATCAAAAGATGAACACAAGGCACTTAGCCCATATTCATACATTAGACATTAAAGTCTCATACATGCAAAAATCATGCATCAACACAACATATTAGCTAATTTCTTTCCCCTTGGCCGAATATGCATGTCCATTTTTGGGGTCGATTTCAACATTTAATACACACATATACCCACTAGTAAAGCATCCTCCCCCTTTTCATCGATTTAACACATGCATTGCTCATCAACATACAAAGTTACATTCGGCCTTAGCACACATCTTGCTAGCCGATTCTTCTCCCTTTAGCAACCAATGCACATATGTGCTCACACAAAAATGCTAAAAAGGAGGTTCAAGAATCATCAAGCCATCGTCACATGCATCATTAACAAGCTTCATATTTTGCATGCAATGGCATTAACACAACCTCCACCTAGGCCGAATCTTAACTCATCCTCATACCTCATCACCACAACATCAAACATCAACCAAGAATGATGCATCCATGGTCGAGTGCCATTTCCATCACATAGCAAGATTTAGACCATGGGCTAGGTAGAACTCAAGCTAACCACTAAATCATGCATGCATCTCATGAAACATCATCAAACATACCTTAGCCTAGCTACATGCATGGCCGAATCTCTTCACCTTTCTTCTTCTTTCCTCCTTAAAATTTTTGGCCAAGGATGAACCAAAGGATGAGAAATTTTTTTCTTTGTTTTTTCTTTCTTTCTAATTTAGGCTAAAATGGAGGTGAGAAAGGATGAACACAAACTTTTCTCCTTTCTTCTCTTGAGCTCACGGCAATGGGGGGGAACAAACACTACACACACATTTTTTTTCTTTTGTTTCCATTTCTTTATTACCCATACTTCTTATTTTATTCTTCCACTAACAAAACATGTTTCATGACATGTTTTGCCCATCATTCTTTGTCATGGCCGGCCACTACTCATTAGGGGGGGAAAATTTGACATGCAAGTCCCCCCCTTTGTCCACATGCACTAATAGGTCCTCACACATTGACCTATCACATTTTAGAATTTTCTCACATAAGTCCTATTGACTAAATTCACATGAAATCAACCAAATTGAAGCTTGAAATTTTCACACATTCATAATTACATATTCTAGACAATAAGTATCACATTCAAACATTTCGGTGACTCGGTTTAGCGGTCCCGAAGCCACTTCCCGACTAGGGTCAACTTTGGGCTGTCACAACTCTCCCCCACTTAAGAAATTTTCGTCCCCGAAAATCTTACCGGTAAATAGGTTTGGGTATCGTTCTTTCATCGAGCTCTCGGTCTCCCAAGTAGCTTCCTCGATCCCGTGTTTGAGCCATAACACCTTTACTAGCGGAACTCTTTTGTTTCGCAACTCCTTCACTTCACGAGCTAGGATACGCATCGGTTCTTCTTCATAGCTCATGTCAACTTGAATTTCAACCTCCGATGGGCTAATTATGTGCGATGGATCAGATCGATAGCGTCGAAGCATCGAAACATGAAAGACGTCATGAATCTTTTCAAGCTCCGGGGGCAAAATCAATCTATACGCAACCGGACCAACTCGTTCAGAGATTTCGTACGGCCCAATGAATCTTGGGCTCAACTTGCCCTTACGGCCGAACCTGAGTATCTTTTTCCAAGGTGAAACCTTAAGGAACACTTTGTCTCCCACCTGATACTCGATGTCTTTTCGTTTCAAATCTGCGTACGATTTCTGACGATCCGTGGCTACCTTCAGACTTTCACGGATTACCTTTACTTTCTGTTCAGCATCTCTAATCAAATCAACTCCGAAAATTTTACTTTCACCGAGCTCGGTCCAAAACAATGGTGTACGGCATTTACGACCGTACAAAGCCTCGTAAGGTGCCATCTTAATACTTGATTGAAAACTATTGTTGTAAGCGAATTCAATCAAAGGTAAATACCGTTCCCATGAACTACTGAACTCGAGGATGCAACATCTCAACATATCCTCAAGTATCTGAATTATCCGCTCGGATTGACCATCGGTTTGGGGGTGAAAAGCAGTGCTAAAATGCAGCTTGGTACCCAGAGCTTCTTGCAATTTCTTCCAAAATCGTGAGGTGAATCTCGGATCTCTATCCGACACGATAGAAACAGGTACCCCGTGTAATCTCACAATTTGATAAACGTACAATTCAGCTAGTTTATCCAATGAAAAATCCGTACGTACGGGGATGAAATGAGCCGACTTAGTCAGTCTATCAAAAATAACCCATATCGCATCCTTCTCACTTGCTGACAAGGGCAGTCCGGACACAAAGTCCATTGTGACTCGATCCCATTTCCACTCGGGTATCATGATCGGCTGAAGTAATCTTGAAGGCACTTGATGTTCCGCTTTCACTTGTTGACATATTAAACATCTCGAAACAAAGTCAGAGATGTCCCGTTTCATACCATGCCACCAAAATTGACGTTTCAAATCGTTGTACATTTTCGTACTCCCCGGGTGAATTGACATTCGGCTACAATGGGCTTCGTTCAGAATCATCGAAATGAGTTCCGAATTCCTTGGAACACACAAACGATTTCTGAACCTCAAACAATCATCATCATCAATTTGAAACTCCGATTCCTCGTTCGGAAAACACTTAGCCCGTTTTGCAACCAATTCATCATCGACTTTCTGAGCTTCACGAATTTGGTGAGTCAATAATGGTTTAGCTTTTAATTCAGCTACTAACACACTGTCTGGTAAAACAGACAAATGCACGTTCATCGCTCGTAAAGCAAACAATGACTTCCGGCTTAAGGCGTCCGCAACCATGTTAGCCTCTCCCGGGTGGTAATCAATGGCAAGCTCGTAATCTTTCAACAACTCAAGCCAACGTCTTTGTCGCAGATTCAAGTCTCGTTGAGTCATCAAATATTTGAGACTTTTGTGATCCGAACATACATGGCACTTCTCACCAAACAGATAATGTCGCCATATTTTTAAAGCAAACACGATGGCAGCTAGTTCGAGATCATGGGTCGGATAATTCCTCTCGTGTGGCTTCAATTGTCTCGACGCATAGGCCACGACTCGACCTTCTTGCATCAATACGCAACCCAACCCAAGTAGGGATGCGTCACTATAAATGACAAACTCTTTACCTGATTCGGGTTGCACCAAAATTGGAGCTTCAGTCAAACGAGTTTTCAGTTGGTCGAAACTTTTCTGACATTTCTCCGTCCACTTGAACTTAACATCCTTTTGAAGTAGCTTCGTCATTGGTGTGGCTATCATCGAGAAACCTTTCACAAATCGTCGGTAATAACCGGCGAGCCCTTAAAAGCTCCGAACTTCAGTAACATTTCTCGGAGGTTTCCAGTCCAGTATGGCTAAAATTTTGTTCGGGTCAACTCGAATACCCGACGCGGATACCACATGACTCAAGAAGCTAACCTCTCTTAACCAGAACTCACACTTACTAAACTTAGCATATAACCGCTTATCCCGCAAAATTTGCAGCACTAGCCTCAGATGCTCAGCATGTTCGGTCTCGTCTCTTGAATAGACCAAAATGTCATCAATGAACACCACTATGAACCGATCCAAATACGGCCTGAAGATCCGATTCATCAAATCCATAAATACTGCAGGGGCATTAGTGAGCCCAAACGGCATCACTAAGAATTCGTAGTGACCATATCTCGTTCTGAAGGCAGTTTTAGGAATATCTGAATCTCGGATTCGCAACCGATAATAGCCCGATCTCAAATCTATTTTTGAGAACACTGAGGCTCCCTTCAGTTGGTCGAACAAATCATCGATGCGCGGCAACGGATATTTGTTCTTTATCGTCACTTTATTCAGCTGACGATAGTCAATGCACAACCTCATGGTTCCGTCCTTCTTTTTCACGAACAATACTGGTGCACCCCAAGGTGAGAAACTTGGTCGAGCGAAACCTCTATCCGTCAGTTCTTGCAACTGAGCTTTCAACTCCTTTAACTCAGTTGGTGCCATACGATACGGAGCTATCGAAATCGGCGTAGTCCCAGGAACAAGCTCAATACCAAACTCTACCTCCCGAACAGGTGGTAAACCCGATAATTCTTCCGGAAAAACATCCGGGTACTCACAAACCACCGACACAGATTCGGGTTTCTTTTCTAATTCTTTGCCATCAAGCACATATGCAAGGTATGCTTCGCACCCTTTTCTTACATATTTCTGTGCCAACATTGCTGATATTACAGCTGGCATCCCCTCCAAGTCCGCAGACTCAATTCGGACTACTTCGTTATTTGCGCACCTCAAATCAATAGTCTTGCTCTTGCAATTCACAATCGCATCATGCGCGGTCAACCAATCCAACCCAAGGATAACATCAGGCGAAGAAGCATCCTCGCGGGCACGTATAGCATAAGCTCTAGCAGGCGCACGGGCTTCGGATCTGGTTATATCATCTCTAGATCCTCTCTGACCACTACTAGCATTGCCCATATTTCCAGATGGTCTACCTCGAGCAGTGGTAGCACCCGGTCTCCCACTCTGATTTGCATTCTGTCCCGACAACCTCGGGCAATCTTTAATGAAGTGGTCCACTGATCCGCATTTGTAACAGGAGCGGTCAGGAAATCTACAACTCCCCGAATGCCATTTACCGCAATATCGGCATTTCGTCCTGTCTCGACGTTCATTCCCAACACTGGCGACCGAAGTGCCTCGTGTACCCACAGGGGGTTGATCACGATCTCGTCCAAAAAGGCCCGAAGTGCCTCTAAACTGGCCCGCATCATCTCGAAATCTCTTCGATGTCTGTTGAAGAGACCTTCCCGAGGATCTTTTACGAAACTCTCCAGTTCCCTCATCAACTCTTTGCTTTTCTTTTCTAAGCTCTTCGGCTTTACAAGCTCGTTCAACAAGTACCACGAACTCTCGTATTTCAAGAACGCCAACGAACATCTTTATATCTTCATTCAGCCCATCCTCGAAGCGTTTACACATAATAGCTTCGGACGAAACACATTCCCGAGCGTATTTGCTAAGTCTAACAAATTTTCGCTCGTAATCAGTAACCGACATGGAGCCTTGCTTAAGCTCAAGAAATTCCTTCCGTTTTTGATCAACAAATCTCTGACTGATATACTTTTTCCGAAACTCAGTTTGGAAAAACTCCCAAGTTACTTGCTCTCGGGGCACAACAGAAGTCAGAGTACTCCACTAATAGTAGGCAGAATCACGTAGCAAGGAGATAGCACACTTTAGGCATTCATCGGGTGTACAAGATAGCTCATCGAGTACCCGGATAGTGTTGTCCAGCCAAAATTCAGCTTGCTCGGCATCATCGCTATCCATAGCCTTAAATTCAGTAGCCCCATGTTTTCGGATTCTGTCAACTGGGGGCTTATTTGACCTTATTTGGTCCGTTACCGGTGGTATTGTAGGTGCGGGGGTAGTATTTGTCGGGAATGGAGGTTGTGGAACAGCCATATTAGTTCGAATGTATTGGTTAAACCAATCATTCATCACGCTATAGAATGCTTGTCTAGCTTCATCATTCGGATTACTAACATTAGGTTGAGAGTCTGCCGGCACTGTCCCTTGTGCGGGAGCAGACGCTACACTCTCAAGATCATCAGCTACCTCTCGGTCACGATCGGGATCCATTACTATAAACACATTTACAATTGTCGGAAATCACCACACTATCAAGTAATCACATAAAATGGCATGTATAGCTAGACCCAACACATTACGGTAGTCCTAGAATCGACTAAACCGTAGCTCTGATACCAATAAAATGTAACACCCCGAACCCGAGACCGACACCGGAGTCGGACACGAGATGTCAACAAGCTTTGAAAATTTTTTTTTCCAGACACTGCCCAGTCTGAGTACTAGTCGCTTCAAAAATCATATCTTGAGTTTCACAACTCGAAAATCAATTTTGTGATTTTTCCCTGAAACTAGACTCATGTTCCCACCTATGTATTTTTTTCTAGAATTTTTGGTAGGGCCAATTAGTACAGTTTATTAGTCAAAGTCTCCCATGTTACAGGGGTCGACTACACTGACCTTTTCCCATTACGACTGGGATATCTCTCTGCACAGAGCTTCAATGCTGATGGCGTTTGTTTCTATGGAAACTAGACTCAGAGAGGAATCCATACATATATGGTATGACCCCTAATTATCTCTGGTCAATTTATAGTGAATTTCCAAAGTCGGAACAGGGAATCCAGAAACTGTTCTGGCCCTGTTCCACAAGAACCCAAATATCTCTTACTGTACTGTTCCTATAATTGTTTCGTTACTTCCATATGAAAGTAGATTCATCAAGGTTCGATTACATAATTTATTCACTATTTAATTCCACTCCTACGAATTCTTGTGATTTTTCCAATCCACACCACTGCTGCTATCAGCTTCTGTTTTCAAAGTAAACCTTACCTAATTTGGGGTTTCATGGACCAACTAGGGCCTTGTCATACATAAGCCCACATATGATCATACTTAGCCATTCTAGTGGCTGGACATTGGCTCAACACTTCCATTCCAACTATAGTTACATCATGAAACCATCTATACATTCATAAATACGAATGGTCAAATGCCATACTCCACTTCTACAAGCCATTTTCGCATGGCTGTACACTTATACATTTCATAAAGTACTCGGAAGACAACGATGGGTAGTCCTATACATGCCATATCAAAATTCAACCAAAATAGTACCCAAAAGAGCCTTTGATAGTGTGGGCGACTTCGACTTCAAGATCCCGAGTCCGATAGCTGGAGAACCAAAAATCTATAAAACAGAGGAGCAATGTAACGAGTAAGCAATTTATGCTTAGTAAGTTTGAGCAAGGAATTCCAGCATGCACAAATAATAGCACACATTTAGCTAAACGGAATATTTCATAATACGCAATTTACCGATATCGAACTTGCTTCACAACATTAACAACCCTTATGTACATACAAAATAAACTAACTTGGCCGAAGGCCGGTAGCTCGTTTATCAACTGAGCGAACATTTATTTGTAAGGGCTCGATTAATATTCAACACATACGTAACATATCCCCATATTGGGATGTTTTTCGAGTATTCGCTGGAATTTTACAGCAAGCTCATTCATTACCAAATCACGTACCTTCGGGATTTAACCGGATATAGCTCCTCGTTCAAATGCCTTCGGGACATAGCCCGGATTTAGTAACTCACACAATGCCTTCGGGACATAACCCGGATTTAACAACTCGCACAAATGCCTTCGGGACTTAACCCGGATTTAACAACTCGCACGTATGCCTTCGGGACTTAACCCGGATTTAACAACTCGCACGAATGCCTTCGGGACTTAACCCGGATTTAACAACTCGCACGAATGCCTTCGGAACTTAATCCGGATTTAACAACTCGCACGTATGCCTTCGGGACTTAACCCGGATTTAACAACTCGCACGAATGCCTTCGGGACTTAACCCGGATTTAACAACTCGCACGAATGCCTTCGGAACTTAATCCGGATATATTCACTTAGCACAAAGCCTTCGGGACTTAGCCCGGACAGCATTCAATTAATCATGCACATTCATATTTCATTTTCGTTTACGAAACTCAATCACAAGGCACATATTGTCCTTGCACATTCGGCTCAATAGCCACACATAGAGCATGATTTAATCACATCGAAATTTAAGCTCTCTTACTCAAGAACTTACCTCGGGTGTTGTCGAACGATCCCGCTAACTATTCGACCGCTTTTTCCTTCCCTTTATCGGATTTATTTCCCCTTTGCTCTTGAGCTTAATCAAACAAATAAATTGATTTCATCATTTAGGCATCAAAAGATGAACACAAGGCACTTAGCCCATATTCATACATTAGACATTAAAGTCTCATACATGCAAAAATCATGCATCAACACAACATATTAGCTAATTTCTTTCCCCTTGGCCGAATATGCATGTCCATTTTTGGGGTCGATTTCAACATTTAATACACACATATACCCACTAGTAAAGCATCCTCCCCCTTTTCATCGATTTAACACATGCATTGCTCATCAACATGCAAAGTTACATTCGGCCTTAGCACACATCTTGCTAGCCGATTCTTCTCCCTTTAGCAACCAATGCACATATGTGCTCACACAAAAATGCTAAAAAGGAGGTTCAAGAATCATCAAGCCATCGTCACATGCATCATTAACAAGCTTCATATTTTGCATGCAATGGCATTAACACAACCTCCACCTAGGCCGAATCTTAACTCATCCTCATACCTCATCACCACAACATCAAACATCAACCAAGAATGATGCATCCATGGTCGAGTGCCATTTCCATCACATAGCAAGATTTAGACCATGGGCTAGGTAGAACTCAAGCTAACCACTAAATCATGCATGCATCTCATGAAACATCATCAAACATACCTTAGCCTAGCTACATGCATGGCCGAATCTCTTCACCTTTCTTCTTCTTTCCTCCTTAAAATTTTTGGCCAAGGATGAACCAAAGGATGAGAAATTTTTTTCTTTGTTTTTTCTTTCTTTCTAATTTAGGCTAAAATGGAGGTGAGAAAGGATGAACACAAACTTTTCTCCTTTCTTCTCTTGAGCTCACGGCAATGGGGGGGGGGAACAAACACTACACACACATTTTTTTTCTTTTGTTTCCATTTCTTTATTACCCATACTTCTTATTTTATTCTTCCACTAACAAAACATGTTTCATGACATGTTTTGCCCATCATTCTTTGTCATGGCCGGCCACTACTCATTAGGGGGGGGGAATTTGACATGCAAGTCCCCCCCTTTGTCCACATGCACTAATAGGTCCTCACACATTGACCTATCACATTTTAGAATTTTCTCACATAAGTCCTATTGACTAAATTCACATGAAATCAACCAAATTGAAGCTTGAAATTTTCACACATTCATAATTACATATTCTAGACAATAAGTATCACATTCAAACATTTCGGTGACTCGGTTTAACGGTCCCGAAGCCACTTCCCGACTAGGGTCAACTTTGGGCTGTCACAGGTTTACCTATTTCTACCATTATTTTGAAGTAGGGCTCATGTTTAAAAATTTACCCATGTGTGACATGCATGTATTTTGATGTTTGATGGAAGATATTAGATGTTTAAAGTGTGATAAACAACTTTTACCAAGTGATTTTTAGTGAAAATGTATAAAAAGGACTTATTTGTAAAAGTTGTTAAAATGGGTAGTAGAAATGCAATCTAATGAAAAATTTGGGCTGATATGGGCATGTATATGGTTCAGCTAGGCTTGCTTAACAAAGAAATTGAATACATTTCATTTTACGAGCCTAGGGACTAATTTGTAAAAATGTGAAACTTTAGGGGAAAAAAGGTAATTTTTCCATAATGTGATGATTGGACTGATTTGAGTAATGTGAATATTAAATAAGCTAAATTTTCCATTATAGATCAAGAAAAATGAAGTTCGGACCTTGATTGGGGGAAAAATAAGGTGTTTGACGATTAAATCCTTTTCTACTAATTTGTACCGAGCTAAGTTCGTATGTAAATAATCCATTGTTTTGTTTATGTTTTAAATGCTTTAATATTGTATGACTTATGATTGACTCCATGGATGCAATTGACAAAGTGAGAAAATATCTTGCTTGAACCTTAGGAATAGATAGGATACAAATGTCATGACATTAGGGTTAGTTGAGATTACGTGTAAGACCATATCTAGGATATGGCATTGGTATGCTAACATTTGTGTGAGACTCCTGAGTATCCTTTAGTATTCCAAGTGGTTCAATAGGAACTTTAACAAGAATAACAAGCTATGAAAAATCATGTTATGTTGCGGATTGGTATAGGTACGTACATAAAACTCATTGAATAATGAGCTTTATATGTGGTGAACCCTCGGTAAGATTATGAATGAGTAAGTTATGATTAGATGACCTTAATACCATTTATGCCAAGTTCATCATGTTTATTTGTTGTTACATGTGTGGTTATAATGCTTATTATTTGCATAGGAACTTACTAAGCTATAGCTTACTCCCTTTCTTTTCCGTTGTTTTATAGTGTCACTAAGCCAGATCGGGGATCGGAGATTGTCGAAGATCCATTCACACTATCAACTTAATATTTTGAGTACCAATAATTTTATTATTTTGAGTTATGGCATGTATAAGGACTTGGTCTTTTTGTTATGTGTCATAGTTGATTTGGCCAAATGTGTTGGCTTTTAATGGCATTGATTCATTTTGTGTATGGCCATTGAATGTTGGCCTATAATGGTTATGATGGCCTATGATGGTTATGTTGGCTATTGATATATTCATATGATGATGCTTTTCATGGATGTGGGATTTTACATGGCTTGAGTTGACAAGTTTGTAATGTCGTATGTGATGGACAATAGCATGTGAATGATGTGTGGATGCTTTGGTTGTGATTGATTTGGTTGAATGTATGTACTTGGAATGGTGCTAAGTTTTGTTGTGTAGGTTTCTGCATGGAAGGGTGACAATATGGCTTGGAAAAGAGCCTCATTTTTTTCCAGACGAATAAACACACAGGCGTGTGTCTAGGCCGTGTGTGACACACGGCTTACCCCATGGGCATGTGATCCGGCTGTGTGTCCCCTGCACCTTAATAGTTGCAAAATAGAATGCTCGGTATGGAGCACATGGGCAGAGACATGGGCATGTGGCTCAGATGTGTGGACGGCACGGACTCGAACACGGGTGTATGCCCTGCCCTTGTGAAGTCTGCACCTATTTTATGAAAGAAAATATTATGAAAATTAAATTTACCATATGGCCTAAGCACACGAGTGTGTGCCTTGGCCGTGTGACTTAAATTTGTTCTTAGAGGTAACAAACAAATAGTTACACGGGTTAGGGACACGGGCGTGTGTGACCACATGGCTTGCCCACACGGGCGTGTCCCAAGCCGCACGGGCATGTGGCTCTTAAAACATGAAAAATTTTCTAAGTGTTGTGAAATTTTCCAAGGTTATCGGTTTAGTCCCAAACCGCTTCCAAAGTAAGTTTTGGACCTCTAGGCTCATTAAAGGGACGATTTGAATGTATGTAAAAAGTTTTAAATTTGAACAGAAATTTATGTCTTGGTTTTGTATGTTTGCTTACGTTTAAGTTTGGTAATGCTTGTACCCTGTTCCAGTGTCGAAAACGGGTAAAGGGTGTTACACTCTGGCACACACTAGTCTCGTTGTTCTTACCATGTTACTATATTGGTTTAGTCATAACATTTCTTACGGAGCTTTTCTTTCAGAGTTCGCCATACTTATCATTCCTTTAGAAGACTTCATATGCCATTTTATCATATTTCGCCATGGGTTCCTTTCTTTTCATTCAGAGTCTGCTACAGAGCGTTTCTTTTAAATGGTTGATGCAAGGGTCGTTCGTGCCATGAAGGCATTCCTTTTCAGAGATAACCACGAAGGCTTCCTTATCTAGAGATTGCCACAAAGGCATCATTTTCATTAAGTACTCACCACAAAGGCTTTCCTTTTAGAGTCTCACCACGAAGGCTTTCCCTTCCAGAGGTTTGCCACAATGGTTTTCCTTTAACAAGTTTGCCAAGAAGGCTTGCCTTTCTAGAGTTTTGCCACAAAGGATGTCTTTTTATAGGTTTGCCATAAAGGCTTGCCTTTTTAAAGTTTTGCCACAAAGGTTGTCCTTTTACTGGTGTTTTAAACAATAGGGATTTGCCTAAACTCACACTTAATGAGGTTTGCACCTCATCATTCCGAGACACATAGAGACCACGTTAGGTAATAACCTTAAATTTTCCCACATGATTTCATAACCCACCAGTTTCAATCTTACATGACATGGTCTTCTTTCTATATGATGCCATAACCCAACATTTATGGTCTTACAAGATATGGTTTTCTTTAGTGTAATGGACTTGTCCTTTTAAAGATTCGTGTTTTTAGTCCCGAAAGACCCTTTTAACAACTCTGAAGACAGACACAGACTCATCATGCCTTGGCTCATTCATGATAGACATTCTTATGTTTACCAGACACACATGCACTTCATATCAGACTCGTTCTTACTTTCAAATATAAGTACGTCTTAGTCATTCAGATTCATAAGTCTTACATTTCTTACTAAATTTTTCACATCTTACTTTACTAGTTTCAATCTCATGATTTGGCCACTTAGCATAGAACTTTCTAGATAAACATAATACATATGCAAGAGTCAATCTAGGGACTCACCTTACTTCCATGTCTCTCATCTCCAAAGCTCCAAATCAAGACGTCCTTTGGAAGATTGACAACAACCACTATTAAAGAGCACATAAACTTGTCAAAATTCATTCATGTACCTCTTTTTTATTCATCTCTAACACTTACTTCCCCTACTACAACTATAAGACCTTAATCTTACCCAGTTGCACAAACTTACTCTTTTTTCGACAACATAGCAGGGAAGAGCATGAATCTTACCTTGACATGGAGCACACATAGGTGGGGCTCTAGATCAGCACCTCCATTCTTTTGTAAAGGAAGAAAGCACTTTAGATTGCTTTAGATCTAGACCAGGGAAATACTTCTTAAAGAAAGTGGAAGAAAACTCCCCTTTTTCAATTTTTGACTATTTAAATATACAACCTTTACCCCTATAAGAACTTGACATGTATCAAAATCCTATTCTATTTTCCATATGGATGGTTGACAACTGTAAGAAAACATGTATAACAATACAAATTTATATGTATAAATAAATATTTCTAAGTCAAGTCCATCATTCATTCATAACCATCTTGTTAGAATATAACTAGCATCTTAACTAGCCAAACTTGTTTTACAACGCCCTTCAACAATATCCCGATTCTTCTCAAACTTTCTTAACACTTCACTAAGTTCCACTCTTCGAGATGTCTCACTTTCTGAGACATTTTCACTTGTTGCCCCATTGTTAACAGTTCACCCAATCAATTCGCCAAAGTATCATTTGGAATGATAGAGCTATGCTACTGCTTTCCTCTGACTTATTCACCAAATCAAGACTTTGCCCAAGGATGCACCTCTAGACTTCAGCCGCTTGGTTAAGTCCAATGCTTAACTCACTGAAAACTTATTCTAAAATTCTTACTCCTAAAGCAACACTTGAGCACTAGGGCTTCACTAGGCGGGATGTTACCCTTGAAAGTCATGATACTCCCTTGGTGTCACAATATTGACCTTTTGTTTCCATGGTCGTGATTCTCTCTTACTGACATCGTAACATTGAATCCCCTTGTCCTCAAGGTCAAGACGTTCCCCTACTGAAGTCGCATCGTCATCTTCCTTTCTTTAAGGTTGCGACTCATATCAATTAAAGTCGTAACATTAGGCTTCTGCCTTTAGATTCACGACATGAAATTTTAAATATCGCAACATTTCTCTTGTATTTTGTGATCCTTACATTTTAGTCCATCGCTATTTCTGAGTATTGCATAAAATCTTTTGTAAGCTTGTTTATAACCCATACTAGATCTAATAATGCATTTATTAAGCTTTGGAACCTTATAACTTGTTTATTAAATATGCAAAGGAAATTGTAGTTGCTCCGAATGTAACGCCCCCAAACCCGGCCTGGACATTATGGCCGAATCTGGCGATGTCATATTGAAGTGTTTTTCGCAAAGTATAATATCATTGAAAAGCCCGTTCTATATTTAAACTCTTTGTGATCTAAACGAAGATTTTAGGATGTCTCGTTCATTTTCAAAATTTAAGTCGTTTGGAAAAAAGTTAATCATATTAAATTGTTATTAATTGTAAAAAATTATTTCTTGAAAAAGTTTCTAAAACATGTTGCGTAAACGTGGTGTTTTGAAAAACATTTAGCTTTTTGAAAACCCACATCCTACTACTAGTAGATATAAATTAAAATAAATAAACCCCAAATTAAAGATTAAAATTTAAAGAGGCCTTATTACATTAAAAGTACCAAAAATAAACTACTTATAATTTAAAAACCCAATGAGAAAGTTCATGTAGTTGTGTAGCCACCTTTGAGTCCCTCGCAGCACCAATCCGCCTAAGCCTGGAATTACCTGTACAGATAAACAGATGGGTGAGTTATGGAAACTTAGTGTGTAATCCCATATCAAAACCAAACAGTGAGCATATACAGTCTGGGCCTAAGCCTAATTCAGTAACGGTTCAGTTTCAGTTAGGGCCTTAGCCCATTACAGTATCAGTATCAGTGTGGGCTAGAGCCCATCTCAGTAACAGTACAGTACAAATATGCAATCAATAAATCCTACCCAACCAGCCTCTACGCTCCATCTTCGTCCAACCCTACACTCTATGTGGGGATAGAATCAACCCACCCATCCTTACACTCCAAGTAGTACCGGTTGCAGCACTAAATAGTATTTGCAGTAGAGTTGCCAATACAATACACTTCCTCCAATCATAATAAATCCCATCCCTATGCAACACATCATGCATCGTGTCATAATATCATACATGTGATCAATAAATTTAAAATGGCATGCTCAGACATAATCATACATCTGATAAGGGCATATCAGTCATTTTACCATGTATGAGCATTTTAGTCATTTTACCATGTAGGGGCATTTCAATCATTTTATCAATTAGAGGGTCTAGGTATAGTTATCGACCCAACAGTAGGTCCATAGTCGTCTCGGATGACCCGTGCAACCTTAATAGTCAAGCAGTGAAAATAGGGCCACGGCCTATATTACGGCCCATATGGGCCTACACGCTTGTGTGGCCTACGAAGTCTAGAAATGGCCTTGGCCGTGTGGATACACAGCCTAGCCCAATATTATCCACATGTCTGTGTGGTTTACCCATGTGGGGCCCACATGGCCCAATTTGGCCTCAGCCCATGAAATCGCTCATGGCCGGCCTCAATGATCATAAGCCCATGTTTAGGCTCACGGACTACCACATGAGCGAGTGCACGCCCGTGTAGTGTCATCGGTCGCTTAGTTTGGCTTTTGCCGATTTATGAGTAGAGGCGATGTTTTTTGACACCTTGTTTACGAAAATGCAAAAGCCCACGAGCACCAACCTATATTCAATAAAGACACTCCGTCATTCCTTTAATCTATAGGGTTAAAAAATCCCTTTTTAACACTTATCCCAAAATATTACTTAATACTTGCCTTGATTAAGTAATTTAGACTATGCACACTTCAACCGTTGCAGAAGACTGATTACAGGCCCTTAGAGATCACTTGCATTCCAACTGAAACCTATTAACCTTAATCATTATTGCTCGCATAAACAGTTTGAACCAATGTATACTACTTATCGAGAACGCAAAACCGATTATAGGAAAGGGAAGCAATTAGCCTGTCCCCAAAATGATCACCCAATACGACAGAGGCAAGGCTAGCACAACCACACCCCTAGCAAAGGAAGATGTTAGGTGATAACTATTAATATGGCAGAAAGAGAGAAAGAGTGATAGAATAATCGTGTGCACTCAAACCTTTTTGGTCAAATAACACTACCAAAACCCAAAAGAATAGAGGTGACGTAGTCGGCCAAACAACAAGGTGAAAGAAAAGGAAAGAATTGAGAGAAATAGAGAATAAAAGAGAATCGAATAGAATAAGGAGTATTCGGCCAAAGTTTGAAAGAGGAAGAGAAGAGAAGAGAAGAGAATCGGCCAAAGCAAAACCAATTGAAGGAGAGGAAGAAGGGTATTTGGTCAAGGGTAAAAGGGAGGGCACGCCAGCTAGAAGAGTTGAGGAAGAGAAGGGAAATCGGTAAAACGAAGAGAACTGCAAATAAGAGCCAAATTGAAAATAAATGAAGATGAACGGTAAGAGCCAAAAACCTCTAGCACAACTCAGCCTCTTAACAAAGAAAAAATGCAATGAAACTGAAGAATGGACAGCCAAACTAGAGACACAAATTCAGCACCAAAGAGCAAAAAGGTCCTATAACCGATTTTGAAAAAATGGGACTCCCATATTCAGCCTACCTCTAAACACTTTCCCCACTTCGCTCCTCAGATCTCCCCAACTGATCACTATCCGCATCCCAACATTCCCTCCTAAAATCCCTCCATCATAATCTCCTCAACCACCAATTCAAACTCCACTCACTTAGTAGTGTTTCGGCCAACTTCTACTATCCACATGGCAAAGGCAGCAAAATAAAACACTCTCTTGCGCAAAGCAGGACTCCAACTTAGGACCCTCAGTAACAGTAACACGCCACTTATCCCTTAGATCAGTAGGCCCTTTTGGTCATGTTATAAACTCATTAATTTAAAAGGCATACTGACTAGAGATAGGGTTTATTCTTTTAAAAATAAAACTTTTGCACAATTCAAGCTTGAACCCAAGACTTCTCAGACTCTTTCTAGAACACTTAACCACTGAAGCAGATACACAGATACGTCACAAACATACAAAAAAATAAATACTTAGGGCCGGGATTGTTGTTACAAACATGCAAAAAAATAAATTTACCTGATCAAAATAGATGAGGGTATTGTGGTCGCATCGCCTTCTCGGGTTCCCAGGTGGCCTCCTCAGAGCCAGGATTATGCCAAAGAACCATAACCAGTGGGATAGACTTCTTCCTTAAGACTTTTACATCACGATCTAAAATTTGGACCGATTCCTCCTCAAAATTCAGATCTAGCCTAACCTTATCTCCTCAATTGAGATAACATGCATAGGATCAGAGCAGTAACATCTCAACATAGAAACATGGAACACATCATGAATCCGGTCCAGCTCTGTAGGTAACTCTAACTGATAGGCAACGGGTCCCACATGTTTCAGTATGAGGGTAAGGCCCAATGAACCTAGGGCTCAACTTGCCCTTTCGTCCAAATCTCAGTACCTTCTACCATGGCAAGACCTTGAGAAAAACGAAGTCCCCTGAAGAATACTTAACTCCTTATGCTTCAGATCTGTATACGACTTCTTTCTGTTTGACGTTGCCTTTAGTCGATCCTGAATTAGTCTAACTTTATCATTGGTATTGGAAACCAATTCAGGAGCCAATACACGTCGTTCGCCCAACTCAGTCCAACACGGAGGAGTACAACACCTACGACCATATAATGCCTCATAAGGTGCCATATGTATGTTGGACTGATAACTATTGCTATACCCAAAATCTGCTAATGGCAAGTAGTCCTCCCAACTGCCTCAGAAGTCCATCACACAACTCCTTAATATGTCCTCCAGTATCTGAATTACCCTCTCTGACTGACCATCTGTCTGAGGATGGAACGTAGTACTTGTGACAGCCCTAATTTGGCCCTAGTCGGAAAGTGGTTTTGGGATCACAAAACCGAGTCCCAAAAATAATCAAATGTTATATTATGTGTTTATTTCATGTGAAAGTGCATGTGTGAAAATCCCATGCTTTGATTCTGCCATTTGTGAGTGAAATTATGAAATAGGACCTATGTGAAAATTTTTGAAAATGCTATAGGCTAATATGTAGTGGCCTAATAAATAGTAGTGCAAAATAGGAGGATTTGAATGTCAAACTCCCCATTTTATGTGTAGTGGCCGGCCATGGTGTTAATGGTAGACAACATGTGCAAATTTTTTTATTGAAGTTATGGCATAAGTATGACACAAATAATATATGTTATTTTGTGTCATAAAATGTTTAGTAATAGAATAACAAAAAGGAAGAAAAGGAAGGTTTTTGTTCATTCTTGTTCATGAAAGCTGAAAATAGAAGAGAAAGGAGAGGAAAAGAGCCCTTGAATGTTTGGTCACTTGGGGAAGAAAAATCCAAGCTCAAGAGCATAGAGGGGCAAAATTAGGATAAGGGAAAAAAGAAAGTAATCGAATAGCCGTTGTAATCGTTCGGCAACATTCAAGGTAAGTTCTTAAGTGTTTAAGCTTGATTCCTTTTTATATGCCTAAGAGTTAAATTAATATGATAAAGGGAATGTAAATTTTATTTAGTTAATGTGCCGAATATGTAATGATTTAAGGCTATAAGCCGATTATGGCTATTATGCCTAAGTTGAATTGGATTTGGAAATTTGATGCACTAAATGAGTGTTACAATGAATAAACTATGCCGTATATGTGCTGGTGGAGATATCACGATTGTGATTATTGAATATCTAAAGGAAACCATAATGTGTATACAATTATTATATTTAGTCCGTTGTGGTAGCCGAAGGTGGCTTGGTACTAAAGTGATTAAATGTGAACTTCGATGAGGTAACTGTTAGTGGTCGATGATATAAGTTATGCATTATAATATATATTCGAGTTTGAAACCTAACAGGTGTAATGCCGGTGAAATGATATGTTATGTGAATTCGGTGTTCCTTGTAAGATAAGGGTTTAGCCGAATGTTAAAGATGAAATGATAGTGTATTGCATCATGCTTATATAGCCTAATGGCAAGTATAACATGTTGGTAAAAATGCAATATGCTTTTATAATCGAATGATAAGTTTGAAATGAACGTGAGTAAAATGTTATGCATAAGCTATCAAATGCTAAGTGTGAAAATGAGATGAAAGAAAAGTGTTTGAGATGTATAATTATATACGTTCGAATGATGTTAGTACTTAATTGATATGAATATGTTATATGGAACTTGTTGACTTGATTATTCGGGCCTTCGAGCCTAGCAGGCTATAATGCCGGTGAACTGATATCGAGCCTCAAGCCTAATACGCGAAATGCTAGTGATTTGAGAAAAGTCCATGACTAAGGTACCTCGTGTTAGGTTGACAAATGAATACATTCAATACGTTAGTGGGCCAGGTACGCATTATGTACTCATATGTGAGTTTGATCTATAATGAATCATAAGCGTGCATTGTGATACATACGTGAATAAATGTTATAACTATATCTATGATCATGATACACCGGGTCAGGGTATGAAAGTATGTGAAAGTATTCGATTTAATTATGTTTTACGAATTCAGATTAAGTGTGATAAGAATGCTGAACGTGCATTATGTGTTTGTGTGTATTCGGCCAGATGGCAATATACCTAGAATATGGCCACTTAAGAAATTGAATAATCGAAGTATAATTGCGTTTATTTGTTTGCATTGCTTAAGACTTACTAAGCTTATGAAAGCTTACTCCGTTGTTACATTCCTCTGTTTTATAGATTGTTGACTTTGGTTACCTGCTCGGGTTGGAGTTCGCCGGAGATATTATCACACTGTTGAGCTCACGCTATTGGTGTAAGTAAATCCTAGTATTTCGAGTCTATGGCATGTATAAGGTTTTAATGTTGAGTATGTGATATTATAATTTAGCCAAAGGTGTTGGCTAGTGATGTTTTGGGCCTCGTAAGCCCATATATGGGACAGATTGCATGTGAAAAGAAAAGTTTTAAATTGATTGAAATTTTTAGGCACTGTTTTTGTGTGATTGACTGAGTTTAAGTCGGGCAACACCTCGAACCCTGTTCTGGCGAGGGATACGGGCGAGGGGTGTTACATTTAGTGGTATCAGAGCTATGGTTTAGTCAGTTCTCAGACTAACATAGTAAGTATAAGAGTCTAGATGTACATGCCATAAGTAAAGCGTGATAGTGTGATATCTCCCGGCTCTTATAAATTGTTTTGCTCAAGTAATGATGTGTTCCAACTGAGCTATTATTAATTGATCCGAAAATGCTATTGAATTGATTGTGATATATTTGTGATATGACGGAATTGAAAGGGAATGAGTACGATCGTTCACTAATGAATTGACGAAAAAGACCATGGTTGGACCATGGCAATACATGAGACAGATGAACTAGTGTAAGACCCATCGGGGACGTGGCATCAGCTCGACTTGTGCTAAGCGTAAGACCTATCTGGGATAGGTATCGGCACAGCCCAGTGAGTGCTAGTGTAAGACTTATCGGGAATAGGCATCAGCACGGGCAGAGCAGAACTAGTATAAGACCATAGTTGGACTACGGCATCAAGTAAGTGATGTACTCAAAACCGTAAGACGTTTTCCGTTTTGATAAATATTGACAAGTGATCAATACTAAATGTGGAAACTTGATAAGACATTATTGGTAATTTGAGTAAGAGAAATGAAAGTGTTAATTGTGATAAATTCACTTCTGTTTTTCTAATATTCACTTGAAATAAAGTTGCGTGTATTACTGAGATATGTGAAATTGTATATGTAACGAATTGGAAATTTGAAATGTTTGAATCAATGTGCGTAATATTATGATGAGTGATAAAGTTATCTGTGTATAAAATATGAAAGTTCCATTCGAGGCTTAACGACCCCACCCTCTTATCAGTGTTATTATTATAAGATTTCATTGTAGTATGATCGGAAAAAATTCAAGGATAAATTCATACGATGTTATTCTTTTGTTTCTATTGAATGGTATTCCATCTTATAAAAGTATATGAGATGTGATAGTTCAAAATGAGTTCAGAGTAACAGTTATTTGATTTTGGATATCTGGACATATAAGATTTCTGTTAATGTTATTATTGTTCTGATATGGAATAAGTATACAGATGGATTAATGGTTATGTAAAGGATCTTCATATGAACTCTGATTGTGAAATGTTTGGTTATCTGGGTTGTAATAGATTATACAAGTATATGGAATAAAAGAAATCAGTGGTATTATAGAAGTGGTTGTGAGATAGAATTTCTATCCAAATTGAATAAAAAATTTTATTATTTTCTAAGAGAGAAATCTTATTGGATTATGATTTATCATCTAACAAGAAAAGATCGGTAAGATGGGGTTTGCATGTGCAAGGTTTTATTTGATAAAGTGACTAAAGTATCTATGATGTGATCTGTTGGTGTAGACCAAAGTTCCAGATCTTTTGGTAAAAAGAGATACATGTGAATAATGGAAAATTATGATTCCGAGAATTTTGCTAAAACGTTTTTAGAGTGGAAACTATTTCTTCTGGTAAGATTTTCGAGGACGAAAATTCCTAAGGGGGGAGAGTTGTGACAACCCTAATTTGACCCTAGTCGAAAAGTGGTTTCGGGATCACAAAACCGAGTCCCAAAAATAATCAAATGTTATATTATGTGTTTATTTCATGTGAAAGTGCATGTGTGAAAATCCCATGCTTTGATTCTGCCATTTGTGAGTGAAATTATGAAATAAGACCTATGTGAAAATTTTTGAAAATGCTATAGGCTAATATGTAGTGGCCTAATAAATAGTAGTGCAAAATAGGAGGATTTGCATGTCAAACTCCCCATTTTATGTGTAGTGGCCGGCCATGGTGTTAATGGTAGACAACATGTGCAAATTTTTTTATTGAAGTTATGGCATAAGTATGACACAAATAATATATATTATTTTGTGTCATAAAATGTTTAATAATAGAATAACAAAAAGGAAGAAAATGAAGGTTTTTGTTCATTCTTGTTCATGAAAGCTGAAAATAGAAGAGAAATGAGAGGAAAAGAGCCCTTGAATGTTTGGTCACTTGGGGAAGAAAAATCCAAGCTCAAGAGCATAGAGGGGCAAAATTAGGATAAGGGAAAAGAGAAAGTAATCGAATAGCCATTGTAATCGTTCAGCAACATTCAAGGTAAGTTCTTAAGTGTTTAAGCTTGATTCCTTTTATATGCCTAAGAGTTAAATTAATATGATAAAGGGAATGTAAATTTTATTTAGTTAATGTGCCGAATATGTAATGATTTAAGGCTATAAGCCGATTATGGCTATTATGCCTAAGTTGAATTGGATTTGGAAATTTGATGCACTAAATGAGTGTTACAATGAATAAACTATGCCGTATATGTGCTGGTGGAGATATCACGATTGTGATTATTGAATATCTAAAGGAAACCATAATGTGTATACAATTATTATATTTAGTCCGTTGTGGTAGCAGAAGGTGGCTTGGTACTAAAGTGATTAAATGTGAACTTCGATGAGGTAACTGTTAGTGGTCGATGATATAAGTTATGCATTATAATATATATTCGAGTTTGAAACCTAACAGGTGTAATGCCGGTGAAATGATATGTTATGTGAATTCGGTGTTCCTTGTAAGATAAGGGTTTAGCCGAATGTTAAAGATGAAATGATAGTGTATTGTATCATGCTTATATGGCCTAATTGCAAGTATAACATGTTGGTAAAAATGCAATATGCTTTTATAATCGAATGATAAGTTTGAAATGAACGTGAGTGAAATGTTATGCATAAGCTATCAAATGCTAAGTGTGAAAATGAGATGAAAGAAAAGTGTTTGAGATGTATAGTTATATACGTTCGAATGATGTTAGTACTTAATTGATATGAATATGTTATATGGAACTTGTTGACTTGATTATTCGGGCCTTTGAGCTTAGCAAACTATAATGCTGGTGAGATACTATTCGGGCCTTTGAGCCTAGCAGGCTATAATACTGGTGAACTGATATCGGGCCTCGAGCCTAACAGGCGAAATGCCAGTGATTTGAGAAAATTCCATGACTAAGGTACCTCGTGTTAGGTTGACAAATGAATACATTCAGTATGTTAAGTGGGCCAGGTACGCATTATGTACTCATATGTGAGTTTGATCTGCAATGAATCATAAGCGTGCATTGTGATACATACGTGAATAAATGTTATAACTATATCTATGATCATGATACACCGGGTCAGGGTGTGAAAGTATGTGAAAGTATTCTATTTAATTATGTTATACGAATTTAGATTAAGTGTGATAAGAATGCTGAACGTGCATTATATGTTTGTGTGTATTCGGCCAGATGCAATATACCTAGAATATGGCCACTTAAGAAATTGAATAATCGAAGTATAATTGCGTTTATTTGTTTGCATTGCTTAAGACTTACTAAGCTTATGAAAGCTTACTCCGTTGTTACATTCCTCTGTTTTATAGATTGTTGACTTCGGTTACCTGCTCGGGTTGGAGTTCACCGGAGATATTATCACACTGTCGAGCTCACGCTATTGGTGTAAGTAAATCCTAGTATTTCGAGTCTATGGCATGTATAGGGTTTTAATGTTGAGTATGTGATATTATAATTTAGCCAAAGGAGTTGGCTAGTGATGTTTTGGGCCTCGTAAGTCCATTTATGGGACAGATTGCATGTGAAAAGAAAAGTTTTAAATTGATTGAAATTTTTCAGCACTGTTTTTGTGTGATTGACTGAGTTTAAGTCGGGCAACACCTCGAACCCTATTTCGACGAGGGATACGGGCGAGGGGTGTTACAGTACTGAAGTCTAATCTTGTACCCAAAACCTCGTATAACTTCTTCCAAAATCTAAACGTGAAGCGAGGATCTCTATCAGATATTATGCAAACTGGTACCCTATGCAGTCTCACTATCTCAGACACATATAGTTTAGCCAGCTTATGCAACGAGTAATCAGTGCGAATTGGTATGGAATGGACAGATTTGGTCAATAGATCCACGATGACCCATAATAAATCCTTCTTAGTAGGCATGTGACAGCCCTAAAGTGACCCTAGTCGAAAAGTGGTTTCGGGACCGCTAAACCGAGTCACCAAATTATTTGAATGTGATATTTATTGTCTAAAATATGTGATTATGAATGTGTGAAAGTTTTAGGCTTCAATTTAGTAAATTGCACGTGAATTTAGTCAAAATGACTTATGGGTGGCATTTTTGAAATGTGATAGGCTAATCTACAAGGACCTAATAGTGCATGTAATCAAAATGGAGGACTTGCATGTCAATTTCCCCCCCCAATATGTAGTGGCCGGCTATGAGCATGGGTGGACAAGATGTTATGGCTAAAACATGTCATAAACATGTTGGGGTAATGCATTATGTAAGGATTAATAAAATAAAGAGCATGGGCAATAAAATATTAGTGTTAGTAGGATGAGAAACAAAAAAAAAAGAAAGGATGTGTGTGATTGTCCCCCCCATTGCCGTGAGTTGAAGGAAAGAAAAAAAAAAGTGTTCATCCTTTGGTTCATCCTTGGCCGAAAATTTTAAGGAGGAAGGAAGAAGAAAGGTTGAAGAGGTTCGGCCATGCATGTAACTAGGCTAAGGTATGTTTGATGATGTTCCATGAGATGCATGCATGTTTTAGTTGTTAGCTTGAGTTCTACCTAGCCCATGGTCTAAATCTTGCTATGTGATGGAAATGACACTCGGCCATGGATGCATCATTCTTGCTTGGTGTTGATGTTGTGTTGGTGAGATATCAAGTTATTTTTGTAACCAAGTTGAGATTTGAATTTTTGGAATGAGTAAGGTCTTTGGCTATGTTAAATATAAGGGTGATGGATGTTGTGTCATGCTAAATCTAGATGAACAATGTTAGTGGTTATATCTCGATATTCATGAGTTTCTTTCTTGGTTTTACCTCAAACCCATGAAGTATTTTAATTGGTGTTGTTAGAGGTTTCGGTCATGGGATTATAAGCTTGTTAGTTTTGATGATGAAATTTATGCCTTGCAAGGGTAAATGGTGTCTTGATGCATTCGGCCATGGTAGAAAGTAGATGTGAAATGGTAGTAAGATAAAATGCAAAATGTTAGTATTTGATTACTAGTGTATAAATGTGTATTAGCCGAGTTTTGAATTTGAAACGAAACGGTATATAACCAATACAAGTAACCATACTTGTGGGAAGTATTAAGCATATAATTGGCCTCAACATATACATGCATACTCGGCCACATGAGAAGATTAGTGTTGCATGCATTCGGTTAGAGGCAAGCATATTGATGACTTTATCTTGGTTAGGACAATCGGCTAAAAGGGAGTGTGGGTTAATATGTTGAGTTGATGCATGATTTCACATGTATGTGACTTTAATGTCTAATGTATAAATATGGGCTAAGTGCCTTGTGTTCCTCTTTTCGATGCTCAAATGATTAAATCAATTTATTTGTTTAATTAAGCTCAAGAGCAAAGGGGATCTAAATCCGATAAAGGGAAGGAAAAAGTGGTCGAATAGCCATCGAAATCGTTCGACAACATCCGAGGTAAGTTCTTGAGTAATAGAGCTTAAATTAAGATTTGATTAGATCATGTTTTAAGCAAATCAAAATCATGCTCTTTGTGTGTGGCTATTGAGCCGAAATTGCAAGAGTGATAAGTGTCTTGTGTTTGAGTTTTGCTAATGAAAATGAAATACGAATGTGTCATGATTTATTGTTAAATGTGCATGGTTATTCGAATGATGTCCGGGCTAAGTCCCGAAGGCTTTGTGCTAATTGACCATATCCGGACTAAGATCCGAAGGCATTTGTGCGAGTTACTAATTCCGGGCTAAGCCCGAAGGCATTGGTGCTAGTTACTAAATCCGGGTTAAGTCCCGAAGGCATTTGTGCGAGTTACTATAACCGGGCTATGTCCCGAAGGCATTTGAACGAGTAGCTATATCCGATTAAATTCCGAAGGTACGTGATTCGGGAATGAACGATCTTGCTGTAAAAATTTCAATTAATACGCTTGTAACATCCCAACATTGAGGTATGTTTCGCATGTGCTTTGAATTAGTTGAGCCCTTACAAATAAGTATTCGCTCAGTTGATAAATGAGCTACCGGCCTTTGGCTAAGTTGATCTTTGTGTATGAATATAAGGGTTGGTAATGTGAAGTAAGTATGATATTGAAAATTTGTGCATATGAAATTATCTGTTTAGCTACATGAATGCTATACTTTGGTTGTGTCTAAATTATTTGCTCAAAACTTACTAAGCATTTAATGCTTACTCCGTTTCTTTGATTCTCTGTTTTATAGATTTTGGTTCTTCAGCTATCGGACTTGGGATTTTGAAGTCGAAGTCACCCACACTATCAAAGCTCCTTTTGGTATACTTTTGGTTGAACTTTGAAATGGCATGTATAGGACCACCCTTTTGTTGTTGGTCATGAACCCTTCGGTATTGTGTAAATTTGGATAGCCATGCGAAAATGGCTTAAATATACTTTGATCATAGCATTATAATCGTTTTGTATGTTGTCCGTCGAGAGGTATGGAAATGTTGGCAACGGTTAGCCATGGGAATGGTTATTCATGATCACTTTTGATATATGTATGACAAACTCTAGTTGATCCATGAAGGATCATGAAATAGGTAAAGTTTACCTTAAATATAGATGCTGGCAGCAGCAGTGATGTGGATGTGAAAAATCACTAAAAATAGTAGGAATGGAATTAAATAGTGAATAAATTATGTAATCGAACCTTGATGAATCTATTTTCATAGGAAAGTAACGAAACATTAATATGAACAGTATATTATGAGATGTTAAAGTTTTCGTGAGACAGGGCCAGAACGGTTTCTGGATCCCTTGATCTGACTTTGGAAATTCATTATAAATTAACCAGAGACATTTAGAAGTCATTCCATATATGTATAGATGCCTTTTTGAGTCTAGTTTCTATAGAAACAAACGGTATCAGTATTGAAGCCCTGTACAGGGAGATATCCAGGTCGTAATGCATGAAGGTCAGTGTAGTCGCACCCTGTAATAGGGGAGACTTTAACTAATAAGCTGTACTAATTGGCCCAACTAAAAATTCTAGAAAAAATATGTAGATGGACATATGAGTCTAGCTTCAGGGAAAAATTACGAAACTGATTTTCGAGTTTTGGAACTCAAGATATGATTTTTAAAGTGACAGTGACGCAGTTAGCCAACTGCCTGGAAATTTTTAAAATGGACTGTGAAAATGAGTGGTTTAAGCTGTTAACCCCTCGTGTCCGACTCCGGTAGTGGTCTCGGGTGCGGGGTGTTACAATTAAATTGGTATCAGAGCCACGGTTTAGTCGATTCTAGGACTACCGTAATACGTTGGGTCTAGCTATACATGCCATTATGTGATTTATTTGATAGTGTGGTGATTTCTGACAATTGAAATGTGTTTATTTATAGTAATGGATCCCGATCCCGACCGAGCGGTAGCTGATGATCTTGAGAGTGTAGCGCCTGCTCCCGCATAAGGGACAGTGCCGGCGGACTCCCAACCTAATGCTAGTAATCCGAATGATGAAGCTAGACAAGCTTTCTATAGCGTGATGAATGATTGGTTCAACCAATACATTCGAACTAATACGGCTGTTCCACAACCTCCATTCCCGACAAACACAACCCCCGTACCTACCATACCTCCGGTATCTGACCAAATAAGGTCAAATAAGCCCCCAGTTGACAGAATTCGAAAACATGGGGCTACTAAATTTAAGGCTACGGATAGTGATGATGCCGAGCAAGCTGAATTTTGGTTGGACAACACTATTCGGGTACTCGATGAGCTATCTTACACACCCGATTAGTGCCTAAAGTGTGCTATCTCCTTGCTACGTGATTCTGCCTACTATTGGTGGAATACGTTGACTTCTGTTGTGCCTAGAGAGCAAGTAACTTGGGAGTTTTTCCAAACCGAGTTTCGGAAAAAGTATATCAGTCAGAGATTTATGGATCAAAAACGGAAGGAATTTCTTGAACTTAAACAAGGTTCCATGTCGGTTACCGACTATGAACGAAAGTTTGTAAGGCTTAGCCGGTACGCACGAGAATGCATTTCCTTAGAAGCCGTAATGTGTAAACGTTTCGAGGATGGATTGAATGATGATATAAAGCTGTATGTTGGCATTTTGGAAATCCGAGAATTTGTGGCACTTGTCGAGCGAGCTTGCAAAGCCGAGGAGCTCAGTATGGAGAAAAGAAAAGCTGAGGCGAGAGCAAGGGAGTTTCGTAAGAGGTCTTCGGGGAAGCCCTTCCCACAGTCATCGAAGAAATTTAGAGATGGCTTAGGCCGGTCTAGAGACACTTCGGGCTTTTCTAGACGAGATCGCGATCAACCCCTTTCGAGTGCACGAGTCACTTCGGTCGCCAGTGTGGGAAATGATCGTCGAGATAGAACGGAGTGGTAGTATTGTGGCAAACGGCATTCTGGAAGTTGTAGATTCCATGACCGCTCCTGCTACAAGTGCGGGTCAGTTGACCACTTTATCAAAGATTGCCTGAGATTGTCTGAAAAAACCGAGTGCTACCACTGCTCGAGGTAGACCATCTAGAAACACGAGAAATGCTAGTGTTGGTCAGAGAGGATCTAGAGATGCTGCGACCAGATCTGAGGCTCGTGCTCCTGCTAGGGCTTATGCTATACGCGCACGCGAGGATGCTTCCTCGCCAGATGTTATTACCGGTACTTTTACTCTCTTTGATACTAATGTGATTGATTTGATTGACCCTGGTTCTACTCATTCTTATATATGCGAAACCTTATCATCCAGTAAGACTTTACCTATTGAGTCTACTGAGTTCGTAATTCGGGTGTCAAATCCCTTGGGTCGTTACGTACTTGTCGACTAAGTGTGTAAGAAATGCCCCCTAGTAATTCGAGATTCCTGTTTTCTGGCGGACTTGATGCTTTTGCCGTTTGATGAATTTGATGTTATTCTTGGTTTGGATTGGTTGACCGTGCATGATGCGGTTGTGAATTGCAAAAGCAAGACTATTGATTTGAGGTGCGCAAATAATGAGATAATCCGAGTTGAGTCTACGGACTTAAAGGGGTTGCCAGCTGTAATATCAGCAATGTTGGCCCAGAAATATGTAAGAAAAGGGTACGAAGCATACCTTGCGTATGTACTTGATGACAAAGAATTAGAAAAGAAACCCGAATCTGTGCTGGTGGTTTGTGAATACCCGGATGTTTTTCCTGAAGAATTACCGGGTTTACCACCTGTTCGGGAGGTAGAGTTTGGTATTGAGCTTGTACCTGGAACTACGCCAATTTCGATAGCTCCGTATCGTATGGCACCAGCCGAGTTAAAAGAATTGAAAACTCAGTTGCAAGAGTTGACGGATAGAGGTTTCGCTCGACCAAGTTTCTCACCTTGGGGTGCACCAGTATTGTTTGTGAAAAAGAAGGACGGAACCATGAGGTTGTGCATTGACTATCGTCAGCTGAATAAATGACGATAAAGAATAAATATCCGTTACCGCATATTGATGATTTGTTTGATCAACTAAAAGGAGCCTCAGTGTTTTCAAAGATAGATTTGAGATCGGGTTATTATCAGTTGCGAATTCGAGATTCGGATATACCCAAAACTACTTTCAGAACGAGATATGGCCACTACGAGTTCTTAGTGATGCCGTTTGGGCTCACTAATGCCCCTGCGGTATTTATGGATTTGATGAATCGGATCTTCAGACAGTATTTGGACCAGTTCGTAGTTGTGTTCATTGAGGACATCTTGGTCTATTCAAGAGATGAGACCGAACATGCTGAGCACCTGAGATTAGTGTTGCAAATTTTACGGGATAAGCAGTTATATGCTAAGTTCAGTAAGTGTGAGTTCTGGTTAAGAGAGGTTAGCTTCTTGGGCCATGTGGTATCTGCATCGGGTATTCGAGTTGACCCGAGCAAAATTTCAGCCATACTTAACTAGAAGCCTCCGAGAAATATTACTGAGGTTCGGAGCTTTTTGGGACTCACCGGTTACTACCGACGGTTTGTAAAAGGTTTCTCGATGATAGCCACACCCATGACGAAGCTACTTCAAAAAGATATTAAGTTCGAATGGACGGAAAAATGTCAGAAAAGTTTTGATCAACTGAAAACTTATTTGACTGAAGCCCCAATTTTAGTGCAGCCCGAATCAGGCAAAGAGTTTGTCATCTATAGTGACACCTCCCTACTTGGGTTAGGTTGCGTGTTGATGCAAGAAGGTCGAGTTGTGGCCTATGCGTCGAGACAATTAAAGCCACATGAGAAAAATTATCCGACCCATGATCTCGAATTAGTTGCCATCGTATTCGCCTTGAAAATATGGCGACATTACTTATTTGGTGAGAAGTGCCATGTATTTTTGGATCACAAAAGTCTCAAATATTTGATGACTCAAAGAGACTTAAATCTGCGACAAAGACGTTGGCTTGAGTTGTTGAAAGATTATGAGCTTGTCATTGATTACCACCCGGGAAAGGCTAATGTGGTTGCGGACGCCTTAAGCCGGAAATCACTGTTTGCTTTACGAGCGATGAATGTACACTTGTCTGTTCTACCCAACAATGTGTTAGTAGCTGAATTAAAGGCCAAACCATTATTGATTCATCAAATTCGTGAAGCTCAGAAAGTCGACGATGAATTGGTTGCAAAACGGGCTGAATGTGTTCCGAATATGGAATCCGAATTTCAAATTGATGATGACGATTGTTTGAGGTTCAGAAGTCGGTTGTGTGTTCCAAGAAATTCAGAACTCATTTCGATGATTCTGAACGAAGCCCATTGTAGCCGAATGTCAATTCACCCGGGGAGTACGAAAATGTACAACAATCTGAGACGCCAGTTTTGGTGGCATGGTATGAAACGAGACATTTCTGATTTTGTTTCGAAGTGTTTAATATGTCAGCAAGTAAAGGCGGAACATCAAGTGCCTACGGGTTTACTCCAGCCAATCATGGTACCTGAATGGAAATGGGATCGAGTCACGATGGATTTCGTATCTGGGTTGCCAGTATCGGCAAGTAAGAAAGATGCGATTTGGGTTGTTGTGGATAGACTGACTAAGTCGGCTCACTTTATCCCCGTACGTACGGATTTTTCATTGGATAAACTAGCTGAATTGTATATTTCTCAGATTGTGAGATTACACGGGGTACCTATTTCTATCGTGTCGGATAGAGATCCGAGATTCACCTCGCGATTTTGGAAGAAATTGCAAGAAGCTTTGGGTACCAAGCTGCATTTTAGCACCGCTTTTCATCCACAAACCGATGGTCAATCCGAGCGGATAATTCAGATACTTGAGGATATGTTGAGATGTTGCATCCTCAAGTTTAGTGGTTCATGGGAACGGTATTTGCCTTTGATTGAATTTGCTTACAACAATAGTTTTCAATCAAGTATTAAGATGGCACCTTACGAGGCCTTGTACGGGCGTAAATGCCGTACACCATTGTTTTGGACCGAGCTCGGTGAAAGTAAAATTTTCGGAGTGGATTTGATTAAAGATGCTGAACAGAAAGTAAGAATAATTTGTGAAAGTCTGAAGGCAGCATCAGATCGTCAGAAGTCGTATGCGGATTTAAAACGAAGAGATATTGAGTATCAAGTGGGAGACAAAGTGTTTCTTAAGGTCTCGCCGTGGAAAAAGATACTCAGATTTGGCCGTAAGGGCAAATTGAGTCCGAGATTCATTGGGCCGTATGAGATCTCCGAACGAGTTGGCCCAGTTGCATATAGGTTGCTTTTACCCCCTGAACTCGAAAGAATCCACAACGTTTTTCATGTTTCGATGCTTTGATATTACAGATCCGATCCTTCGCACGTAATAAACCCCTCCGAGGTCGAAATTCAAGCCGATATGAGTTATGAGGAAGAACCGATTCGTATCCTAGCTCGTGAAATGAAAGAGTTGCGAAACAAAAGGGTTCCGATAGTGAAAGTGTTATGGCTCAAACACGGGGTCGAAGAAGCTACTTGCGAACCAGAGAACTCTATGAAAGAGCGATACCCAAACTTATTTACCGGTAAGATTTTCGGGCACAAAAATTTCTTAAGTGGGGGAGAGATGTGACAGCCCTAAAGTGACCCTAGTCGAAAAGTGGTTTCGGGACCGCTAAACCGAGTCACCAAATTATTTGAATGTGATATTTATTGTCTAAAATATGTGATTATGAATGTGTGAAAGTTTTAGGCTTCAATTTAGTAAATTGCACGTGAATTTAGTCAAAATGACTTATGGGTGGCATTTTTGAAATGTGATAGGCTAATCTACAAGGACCTAATAGTGCATGTAATCAAAATGGAGGACTTGCATGTCAATTTCCCCCCCCAATATGTAGTGGCCGGCCATGAGCATGGGTGGACAAGATGTTATGGCTAAAACATGTCATAAACATGTTGGGGTAATGCATTATGTAAGGATTAATAAAATAAAGAGCATGGGCAATAAAATATTAGTGTTAGTAGGATGAGAAACAAAAAAAAGAAAGGATGTGTGTGATTGTCCCCCCCATTGCCGTGAGTTGAAGGAAAGAAAAAAAAAAGTGTTCATCCTTTGGTTCATCCTTGGCCGAAAATTTTAAGGAGGAAGGAAGAAGAAAGGTTGAAGAGGTTCGGCCATGCATGTAACTAGGCTAAGGTATGTTTGATGATGTTCCATGAGATGCATGCATGTTTTAGTTGTTAGCTTGAGTTCTACCTAGCCCATGGTCTAAATCTTGCTATGTGATGGAAATGACACTCGGCCATGGATGCATCATTCTTGCTTGGTGTTGATGTTGTGTTGGTGAGATATCAAGTTATTTTTGTAACCAAGTTGAGATTTGAATTTTTGGAATGAGTAAGGTCTTTGGCTATGTTAAATATAAGGGTGATGGATGTTGTGTCATGCTAAATCTAGATGAACAATGTTAGTGGTTATATCTCGATATTCATGAGTTTCTTTCTTGGTTTTACCTCAAACCCATGAAGTATTTTAATTGGTGTTGTTAGAGGTTTCGGTCATGGGATTATAAGCTTGTTAGTTTTGATGATGAAATTTATGCCTTGCAAGGGTAAATGGTGTCTTGATGCATTCGGCCATGGTAGAAAGTAGATGTGAAATGGTAGTAAGATAAAATGCAAAATGTTAGTATTTGATTACTAGTGTATAAATGTGTATTAGCCGAGTTTTGAATTTGAAACGAAACGGTATATAACCAATACAAGTAACCATACTTGTGGGAAGTATTAAGCATATAATTGGCCTCAACATATACATGCATACTCGGCCACATGAGAAGATTAGTGTTGCATGCATTCGGTTAGAGGCAAGCATATTGATGACTTTATCTTGGTTAGGACAATCGGCTAAAAGGGAGTGTGGGTTAATATGTTGAGTTGATGCATGATTTCACATGTATGTGACTTTAATGTCTAATGTATAAATATGGGCTAAGTGCCTTGTGTTCCTCTTTTCGATGCTCAAATGATTAAATCAATTTATTTGTTTAATTAAGCTCAAGAGCAAAGGGGATCTAAATCCGATAAAGGGAAGGAAAAAGTGGTCGAATAGCCATCGAAATCGTTCGACAACATCCGAGGTAAGTTCTTGAGTAATAGAGCTTAAATTAAGATTTGATTAGATCATGTTTTAAGCAAATCAAAATCATGCTCTTTGTGTGTGGCTATTGAGCCGAAATTGCAAGAGTGATAAGTGTCTTGTGTTTGAGTTTTGCTAATGAAAATGAAATACGAATGTGTCATGATTTATTGTTAAATGTGCATGGTTATTCGAATGATGTCCGGGCTAAGTCCCGAAGGCTTTGTGCTAATTGACCATATCCGGACTAAGATCCGAAGGCATTTGTGCGAGTTACTAATTCCGGGCTAAGCCCGAAGGCATTGGTGCTAGTTACTAAATCCGGGTTAAGTCCCGAAGGCATTTGTGCGAGTTACTATAACCGGGCTATGTCCCGAAGGCATTTGAACGAGTAGCTATATCCGATTAAATTCTGAAGGTACGTGATTCGGGAATGAACGATCTTGCTGTAAAAATTTCAATTAATACGCTTGTAACATCCCAACATTGAGGTATGTTTCGCATGTGCTTTGAATTAGTTGAGCCCTTACAAATAAGTATTCGCTCAGTTGATAAATGAGCTACCGGCCTTTGGCTAAGTTGATCTTTGTGTATGAATATAAGGGTTGGTAATGTGAAGTAAGTATGATATTGAAAATTTGTGCATATGAAATTATCTGTTTAGCTACATGAATGCTATACTTTGGTTGTGTCTAAATTATTTGCTCAAAACTTACTAAGCATTTAATGCTTACTCCGTTTCTTTGATTCTCTGTTTTATAGATTTTGGTTCTTCAGCTATCGGACTCGGGATTTTGAAGTCGAAGTCACCCACACTATCAAAGCTCCTTTTGGTATACTTTTGGTTGAACTTTGAAATGGCATGTATAGGACCACCCTTTTGTTGTTGGTCATGAACCCTTCGGTATTGTGTAAATTTGGATAGCCATGCGAAAATGGCTTAAATATACTTTGATCATAGCATTATAATCGTTTTGTATGTTGTCCGTCGAGAGGTATGGAAATGTTGGCAACGGTTAGCCATGGGAATGGTTATTCATGATCACTTTTGATATATGTATGACAAACTCTAGTTGATCCATGAAGGATCATGAAATAGGTAAAGTTTACCTTAAATATAGATGCTGGCAGCAGCAGTGATGTGGATGTGAAAAATCACTAAAAATAGTAGGAATGGAATTAAATAGTGAATAAATTATGTAATCGAACCTTGATGAATCTATTTTCATAGGAAAGTAACGAAACGTTAATATGAACAGTATATTATGAGATGTTAAAGTTTTCGTGAGACAGGGCCAGAACGGTTTCTGGATCCCTTGATCTGACTTTGGAAATTCAT
The DNA here is from genome assembly GCF_007990345.1 of Gossypium hirsutum. Taxonomy (NCBI): domain Eukaryota; kingdom Viridiplantae; phylum Streptophyta; class Magnoliopsida; order Malvales; family Malvaceae; genus Gossypium; species Gossypium hirsutum. The sequence continues at coordinate 56,215,888 of NC_053434.1, forward strand.
TATAAATTAACCAAAGACATTTAGAATTCATTCCATATATGTATAGATGAATTTTTGAGTCTAGTTTCTATAGAAACAAACGGTATCAGTATTGAAGCCCTGTACAGGGAGATATCCTGGTCGTAATGCATGAAGGTCAGTGTAGTCGCACCCTGTAATAGGGGAGACTTTAACTAATAAACTGTACTAATTGGACCAACCAAAAATTCTAGAAAAAAATATGTAGATGGACATATGAGTCTAGCTTCAGGGAAAAATTACGAAACTGATTTTTGAGTTTTGGAACTCAAGATATGATTTTTAAAGTAACAGTGACGCAGTTAGCCAACTGCCTGGAAACTTTTAAAATGGACTGTGAAAATGAGTGGTTTAAGCCGTTAACCCCTCGTGTCCGACTCCGGCAGCGGTCTCGGGTGCGGGGTGTTACAAGGCATTAGGGGCAGCCTACTAACGAAGTCCATAGCCACTCTCTCCCACTTCTAAAGCAGAATCTTAACTGGCTGAAGCAACCCTGAAGGTAACTGATGTTCAGCCTTAACTTGCTGGCAAGTCAGACATTTACTCACAAAATTAGTAACTTCACGCTTAAGACCTAGCCACCAATACAACTCACGAAGGTCTCAGTACATCTTATTTTCCACCAGGATAATAGCATAAGGACTACTATACACCTCTCGTAGTATAGACTGCCTCAAATCAATATCTTTCGATACGTAGACTCTCCCAAGAAAATAGAGTACCCCTTCACTATTCAATCCAAAATTTGATGTGTTACCACTCTCAATCTATCGGGATCGAGGACCCAGTGACTCGTCCTCCAACTGTTTACCCTTAATCTATTCAATCCATGTCGGTTTAACTTGGAGCTCGGCCAGCAAGCTACCATCATCAAATAAACTAAGGCGAGCAAACATCACCCTCAGATCAGTCATAGTTCTACGACTCAGTGCGTCAGTCACCATATTAGCCTTCCTAGGATGGTATTTGACCATACAGTCATAGTCTTTAAGAAGCTCAATCCATCTATGCTGCTTAAGATTTAGCTTCTACTGAGTGAGGAGATACTTAAGGCTCTTGTGATCCTTGTAAATGATACACTTCTCACCATATAGGTAATGCCTCCAAATCTTCAGTGCGAATACACCATAGCCAACTCTAAATCATGCGTCAGATAATTAGCCTCATAAGTCTTAAGCTGACAAGACGCATATGCAACCACCTTACCCTCTTGCATCAACACACATCCTAACCCAACATATGATGCATCGTTGTAGACAGTGAACTCTTTCCCAAACTCTAGCTATATCAAGACAGGGGCCTCAGTCAAAACTTTCTTGAGCTTTTCAAAGCTCTCTTACTGTGCATCAGTCTAGTTAAACGGCACACCCTATCGTAACAACTTAGTCAGAGGTGCAGCAATCAATGAAAACCCCTTAACAAACCGTCGATAATACCCTGCCAGTCCCAGACAACTACGAATCTCCAATACAATCTTAGGTGGCTTCCAATCTAGAACAGCTTCAATTTTTCGAGGATCAACCCTAATCCCTTCAGCACATACCACATGGCCCAAAAATGTTACCTCTCATAACCAGAATTCACACTTACTGAACTTGGCGTACAGTTGTTTTTCCCTCAGAATCTACAGAACAACTCGGATATGTTTATCATGTTCATCTTCAGTCCTCATATACACTAGGATGCCATCAATAAATACCACTATGAACCGATCCAGATAGAGCTGGAACATTCGGTTCATCAGATCCATAAAAGCAACTAGTGCATTCGTCAATCCAAAAGGCATCACCAGGAACTCGTAATGACCATAGCGAGTTCTAAACGTTGTCTTATACACATCAGTCTCTTTAACCTTTAGTTGATGGTACCTCGATCGGAGATCAATCTTAGAGAAAACCGAAGCTCCATGAAACCCATCGAATAGATCATCAATCCTTGGTAGGGGGTACTTATTCTTAATGGTCAATTTATTCAGTTGCCGATAATCAATACACATGCTGTAACACCCCTATCCCGTAACCGTCGCCGAAATAGGTAAGGGGCATTACCGGGCTTGTAACTCATGTCAGAACAGTAAAATTTTAAACTTTTTCTTGAAATAAAGATCATTCATTTAAATAAGTACTAAGCACAGCCAGAGATAAAATTTAAACTTCACTAAGTAAACATTCAAAAGATGCCATTTTCGCATGGCTTATATACATTAACCAAAAATATTCTTCCGCCACTAGTCTATTCCATACATGCCATAAGATAATCCAAAACGTAGCAGTACCAAACAACGGATAGTGATAGTGTGACTAGTTGCTGATGATCCCCGAGCCTGTAGCTTCCAAATGAGATCTATAAAACAGAGGAAACAGAGTAAACGGAGTAAGCATTACAATGCTTAGTAAGTTTTAAGCAGTGTCAACAGATAACGATCAAATTATAACATAGTTGTTCGTATTTTTATTTCACTCTTCCTTCGGGCATACTATCCCTTTACCGAATATGCACATCTCATCATATACAATAGGCAGATAAACTTTCACATATAAGTGAGCTCATGTGACATAGATATATCGTATGATTTCACATAACCTCTCACACTGATCCGATGTCACATAATCATAGGAATAGTCTCATAGATTGCTCTCGTATGCATCACATAACTACCTTATGATTTAGTGCAAATCAAGCTCACATATAAACTTGGAGTACATACCTGTTTAACCTTTCGCATTGAATATATTTATAAGCAATTCTTATTACGAAGTCTTATAGCTTTAACCTCTACTCGGATTATCGGTGAGACCTTTAGCTCAGACGAAATCTCCACACGAAGTTATCGGGTCTTACCTGGACAAAATCTCCACACGTAGTCATCGGGTCTTACCCGGACAAAATCTCCACACGTAGTCATCGGGTCTTACCCGGACAAAATCTCCACACGTAGTCATCGGGTCTTACCCGGACAAAATCTCCACACGTAGTCATCGGGTCTTTAGAGCTCGGATATAGTACGAGCACGAAGCTTACGGACATTAATCAGTGATAATATTCTCGCATAAAGCCTGCGGGGTTTTAACCCGGATATAGTACTGACACAAATGCCCTTCGGGACTTATCACATTTATACACTTTCACATCCATCACGTTGGCCACTCGGCCCTGTCACATATATACACTTTCACAATCATCACATCGGCCATTAGGCCTTATCACATATATACACTTCCACATTCATCACATCGGCTATTAGGCCTTATCACATATATACACTTTCACATTAATCACATCGGCCATTAGGCCTTATCACATATATACACTTTCACATTCATCACATCGGCCATTAGGCCTTATCACATATATACACTTTCTTGGTTGAATCTACATCTATCATTTTCCAATATCACAATTTAGAATTCACGTATGGGTTTAATCAATAGCTTATGAGCAACTAGAACAAGTTTATCAAGGTTTACAACACAATCTCAAATTCAGCACAAGCTGTTTTTCCTGAGCAATAGTCACTAAATTATTTATAACTGGAGCTACAAAACTCCAAATCACTTTCCGTTAATTTTTCCTGAATATAGACTCGTATATCTCGCATCCATAAAATTTCCAGAATTTTAGGTTTGGCCAATCAATACCAGATTTTTCTTAAAGTTTCCCCTGTTTCACTGTTTGACTAATCTGACCACTCTTCACTACGAATCAGATTTCTCATTTTACAGAATTCAAAATGTGTTGTATTTGATTTCATTTGAAACTAGACTCATTAAGGAGTCTAATCATATAAATTTTATATTATAACCATTTTTATACAATTTATAATGATTTTCTAAAAACAGAACAGAGGATTACAGTGTCATTCTGCACTGTCTCACACAATTTTAAATATCTCATTATCGGAAATAAATTTTCTTACATGGTTTCTTTTATAAGAAACTAGACTCATTAAGCTTTAATTTCATAATTCATTCAGCCTCTAATTCAACTCCAACAATTTATGGTGATTTTCTAAATTCATGTTACTGCTGCTGTCCTAAGCAGGTTTATCACAATTTTACTCTTCTGACATATCCTTTTAGCACTTCATAATATCATATCCATTTGGCAACATATCATATCAATAACTTACCTATACTTCATAATAGCCATTAGGCTATATGCATAAAAATTTACAATAGAGTTATGATTCTTTTAATATGTGCTTAACATATCATACTCAATCACATTATAGGCTTTAATACTTAAAACTTACCTCGATCGCTAATGTACGTCAATTCCGACTATTCGACCAATTTCTCTTTTTCCACTATCCGACTTTGTTTCCATAAGCTCTTGATGCTCAATCAACAATTTTTAACTTCAAATTTGCAAACAGCAATGTCATCACTTTACATAACAGAAATTAAATTTCATTACTTAAACTATCCACGACAATCACCTTCCGAGCACCTTAATTTCTTTAAGCTAAACCACCTCATAGTATACGTATACACATTCGGCTAATTATAAAACAAATCAGCACTCATAACCGAATCATTAACTAAAATCACATTCGGTAATATGCTTTTAAATAATTTCAATATTTATTAACATCTAAAACTAATTTGCTTGGGGTGCCATGAATTATTCAAATCGGCCGAATATCATTGAATTTCTAAAATCATGCTTATAACCACTTGGCCGAGTTTCACATATCAAAGCCACTTATATATATTATTCAAAGTATTTAACAACACTTAAAAATCCAAAACCATAAAACTCAATTCATATAACACCAAACTCAATGCTAAATCACCCTAGGCACATTCGGCACTAGCACAAGCACACACACATTTAACTTTTCTAAAATTCAACTTTAACAAGCTTCCTATGCTTCCATGATAAAAACCGAATGCTCATCTTACCACCAACATGCATATTTAATTATCTCAAGCCTCTCTTAATCAATTTTATTCATAATAGCATGAACTCAACAATCCATTACTCATACAAAACAACATAACCGAAAATTCCTTCATGAACTAATCACTCACATGTAACATACTTTTCAAAAACAAGCTCATAAACAGATGAATTTTGGTATCAAATTATCCATTGAACATTCGTTTACTATCTTCTATCCTCAACTCAAATTTCCTCACTCATTTTCACTAAGGCCAAATCTAAAATGCCTCATAACAAAAACATCAAAACACCCACCAAGACACTCTACAACCCATAGCCGAATGCATCACTTCAAACCAATAACAAAATTGAGTCATGGGCTATGAAAGGAGCTTAGCAATTAAATCAATTTCACAAAAATTATCAAGAAATAAAATTAAACATACCTTCAATTAGAATCACCAAGGCCAAATATCAAAGAGCCCTTTTGTTCTACCTTAGATTTTGAGCTTGCTCCATTGCCGAAATCCTCAAAGCATTTTTCTCCATTCTTTCTCAAACATTCACATGAACAAGGCAGGATGTATGGCCTTCTTTTTTCTAAACTTATTTCCATATAACATGTGTCATTATAATATCAAACATA